>NW_013670464.1:14664-15851 GCF_000517525.1 Limulus polyphemus | reverse complement strand
AGATAGTCCATAGTATAGGCCCCCAAGTGACACAGCAGTATGTCTGCGACTTACAACACTAGGGACCGGGTTTCGATACCCGTGGTGGGCAGAGCACAGATAGTCCATAGTATAGGCCCCCAAGTGACACAGCAGTATGTCTGCGGACTTACAACACTAGAAACCGGGTTTCGATACCGGTGGTTGGCAGAGTACAGATAGCCCGTCGTGTAACTTTGCGCTTAATTACAAACAAACAAACAAATAATTTTATTATACTTTTGTTGTAGAGATTATTTAGCATCGTTTGTTCATTTCAATTTCATGCAAAGCTATTTGAGGGCTAACTGCGCTATCCATAATTCTGAAGTAATAGATCAGAGGGAAAGCAGCTAGTCAACACCAACCTTTAGCTACTCTTTCGCAACAACAAATAGTGAGATTGGTCGTTATAATATCAAAAAGCCCCAAGGTAGGGTTTCTCAAACCTTTGTATATCAAGGCCCACTTGGTGCAATAGTAGAGATCCGTAGTTGATGACTCTTTACTTTAGGGAAGCCACAATTGTCCCGGTCCATAACTGCACGTTTCACGTCCCTCCGATTAAAAGTCACTGTTTTATTGTAACTGAATTGAAATTATGCATAGAGGTGAATAAATCGTGTGTTTGTTTGTTTTCAGAATATTTGAGAAAAGTTACACCGAAACTGCCTGCGCTAGCCATTCTTGATTTTAGACTGATGAACTGGAAGGAAGACAGCTAGTCAACAGTACCCATTGCCAGCTCTTAGGCTAATCTAATCGAACAGTGAGATTCGAATGCCAGTCTTCTCTATCACTCACTGCCCGAAACCGAACATGCTAGCAAGTAAACCACATCCCTCACAAATAATATATATATACAAATACGAACATGCTAGCTAGTAAACCACATCCCTCACAAATAATATATAAACAAGTCCGAACATGCTAACTAGTAAACCACATCCCTCACAAATAATAGTTAAATAAACAAGTCCGAACATGCTAACTAGTAAACCACATCCCTCACAAATAATAAATAAACAAGTCCGAACATGCTAGCTAGTACACCACATCCCTCACAAATAATATATAAACAAATCCAAACATGCTAGCTAGTAAACCACATTCTTCACAAGTAATATATAAACAAGTCCGAACATGGTAGCTAGTAAACCACATCTCTC
>NW_013670464.1:9808-14643 GCF_000517525.1 Limulus polyphemus | reverse complement strand
ATAACCTCTTTACCATACAAATAATAAATAAACAAGTACCCAACATCGCTAGCTAAGTAAACCACACTCCTACACAAATAATATAAACAAATCCGAAACATGCTAGCTAATAAACCACATCTCACAAATAATAAATAAACAAGTCCGAACATGCTAGCTAGTAAACCACATCCCTCACAAATAATAAATAAACAAATCCAAACATGCTAGCTAGTAAACCACATTCTTCACAAGTAATATATAAACAAGTCCGAACATGCTAGCTAGTAAACCACATCCCTCACAAATAATATATAAACAAATCCAAACATGCTAGCTAGTAAACCACATTCTTCACAAGTAATATATAAACAAATCCAAACATGCTAGCTAGTAAACCACATCTCTCACAAGTAATATATAAACAAGTCCGAACATGGTAGCTAGTAAACCACATCTCTCACAAGTAATATATAAACAAGTCCGAACATGCTAGCTAGTAAACCACATCTCTCACAAGTAATATATAAACAAGTCCGAACATGGTAGCTAGTAAACCACATCTCTCACAAGTAATATATAAACAATCCAAACATGCTAGCTAGTAAACCACATCTCTCACAAGTAATATATAAACAAGTCCGAACATGCTAGCTAGTAAACCACATCCCTCACAAATAATAAATAAACAAGTCCGAACATGCTAGCTAGTAAACCACATCTCTCACAAGTAATATATAAACAAGTCCGAACATGCTAGCTAGTAAACAACATCTCTCACAAGTAATAGGTAAGTAACGTAACCAGTGGAACAGACATATTAAGAAAGTAGGTAAACAAGTCATAGACGTCACGCTTCTGTTTGTAAAATTACATTTGTTATAGTTTTGCTCTTATATTAACATCGCATATTTATTTTTGTTAAACAAGAGAGACAATATAAAACTCTATTATTTAAGTGTTAGAATATATATATATATATAATGTCTGTTTAATAAAGTAGAAAATAATATATCAGCATGTCACTGCAATTCATGTTTGAAATTAATTCCAGTAAATTCTATGTAGCTTTTGACACTAGAACGTTTTGGTATTGCACGTTACGCCATCTGTTAGCTAATTTGAACACTTATATGTGATTTGTAGTTTTATAAATCGGTACGATTGAAATAGTACCAGACAACAGCTCTCATTGTTTCTTCTGACAGTGTTTAAACCATACATTATAAAACCTTAGAAATATATATTAGAAAATGATACGAATTTACTGAATTGTTCCTCAGTATGAGTGTGAAAAAAGTCACCAGATGCAAAATAATAGTTTCCAAAGTATGGCTCACTTTCTTTATTACTGCACAGTAGATAAATAAAATGAATAACAATTTCTAACTAAAGCAAGTTATCTAAGTAGATCTGAACTACAAATATACCCAGTAATGAGCAAAGTAATTTAATACACTCTTCAAACTACCTTACTTATAATTATTAGGATATGTTGCATAAAGAACAAAATATGACTATAATTTGTTACGAATTTTACGCATGGATTATATTTCAATTTTACCATATCTAATGTTAAAAAGATAACATTATCTTATGCTTATTTGCGTATACTATTTATCGAATACCATATTTTACAATCATAGTTTATATTATCACGTATAGATGGCGCACCAATACAAATAATTGTTCGTTTTATTCCAAGTGGTAGAAATGGAGTATAATAGACGTTATTGTTATATAATACATTCTTTTTTTAAATTGGTTGGAAATATGGCATATAAGCATGTATACTGAAAATTATGCTATCAATACATTCTTTAAGTAACAATAAATAAGAAAGTACAAGCAGTGTAAAGATGAAAATTGCAAAATTTGGGGTTTCCATTCTCAGCAATGACGCAGATAGACCATTGCATAGCTTTGCATTAAAAATTAAACAAACACAACTTTCTGACTAGTAATAATACTCGTTTTTAAAACCTCGACCAACTTTGAACTGAATAATAAAATTCACTGTTCTTACAACGACGAGATATAAAAAATAATCGTACGTGTATAAATTCCATATTTGTGTTCTATGTAAATGACTAAAGACATTTATAAAACAGCGTTACTTAACACTTGTGATATTTTTTTCTACAACACCTACTTCTGATTTTATTGATCATGCCAAGAACAATTTCAGAGCATTAGGCAGTTCAGAGTTAAATTTTCAAAAAGGTTATAGCTTTTCAAACGTTTTGTAAATATTTTTATTAACATTTAATTTTTTTCGTAATCTCACATTGTGTTCTTCAGCATTGATTATTGAAATTCCAAAACAAAATACTTAACTACAGTATATAATAGTGTAATTTATTGTATTTAGCTAAGGCCGAGGCTGGGCTTGACCTCATGGTTAGCATGTCGGGTTGCAGATCCAAGGATCCAGGGTTCGAGAAGTAATGTCGTTTAAACATGCTCTTCACTTTTAGATGTAGGCACGTAATAAAAGTGGCAGTCAATCCTGCTATTCCTGACTGATTTGTTCACCTACTTATAAGGTGCGATTCTTCTTCAAAATTCAATTTTTTTAAGATTACTGAAGGGGAGTGGCATCTTTACATAACATGGTCTATATATTATTGAAGGGGAGTGGCTCCTTTACATAACGTGGTCTATATATTATTGAAGGGGAGTGGCTCCTTTACATAACGTGGTCTATATATTATTAAAGGGGAGTGGCTCCTTTACATAACATGGTCTATATATATTATTGAAGGGGAGTGGCTCCTTTACATAACGTGGTCTATATATCATTGAAGGGGAGGGGCTCCTTTACATAACATGGTCTATATATTATTGAAAAGCAGTGACTCCTTTACATAACGTAGTCTATATATTATTGAAGGGGAGTGGCTCCTTTAAATAACGTGGTATATATATATTTCGCTGAGTATTCAGGAATATTCCTGGAATATTGTATCATAACATAATCAACAGAAGAATTATAATACTAAACACATTCATGGACATCGCTGACGATCCATATTGTGTTTGACATTTGTTGAAATCCAGTTCGTGAGTTGGAATGTTAAATCATCCACTACTGGTATGAATCAACAACTAGACACGATATGAATTCAGAAGATCACAAATTGACACTCGTACAATACAAGTTTTATGTATAATAAAATAAAAATAGACGAATTTCTGTTGGGCTTTTAAGATAGAAAGCGAAGTAATTCAAGAGATGTGTCTCTATGTACTCATGTTCATGTTCATGCCGGATGGTTTTGGGACTATTGTATAATTAACACTAGGTCAGTTCAAGAGGGGAGTTCAAAGGTTAGGAATGAGTGACTTCAAATCCATGAATGAATCTTTTCATTCGTATCTCCTTATGAAAATGTTTGACATGGTTATTTGAAAATACGTTGTTCTGTAGTGTGTCGTGGGACGAGAGACTGTTCTTTATTCTTCGCCTCTTTTTTAGTGGACTATTAGTGGACTAGTGTTCCTGAAATGAAGGCAAATTTGTGGTGTTTAGCTCAAGAGCTGACTTAGACATAAGTTGTGCGTCTGTCATCTGGAAAAAAAAAGGCCTTCTAGAATTACAACAAAATATTTAAACAATACTATTATTTAGCTTCGTCAAAGTGGACGTATACATAGAGTAGTAATAAAGAAACCTCTGTACTTAAAATGATTTTATCTTTAGAAAATTACTTTTTCCGAGTTTTATTCAGGAAAGTATTAATACGGTCCTCGGTGTTTGGAAACTATTTCTTCAATTTTTCACGAAGTAGATTTTTTTTTCTTTCTTTCTCTGTTTCAACAATCGAGACTGATGATTTAAAGAAAACAGTGTTAATGACCAAGATATTTCGTGAATGTCTTCCAGTAGTTTCCAGACTACCGTTATTAAAAGAGACTAAAAGCATATGGAATACCTTTTATGAAAAATATTCAAGCACAGCATGATTATACACACAAACCCGTATTTAAAATGATTATGCTTTTAAAACATTCGTCTTAGGGAAAGGAAATTTCATCAGAGGCACATATAGCATCATATGTTTTATCTAGGAATATATATTTGCACATGCGCAGCGTGCTTCAAATACCGTATGTTATCCATAAGCAAACTTTGGAAAAATCAGATTTCTTGTGAAAAATTTAAACGAAAATTCTTTATTAATGTCCGAGAACAGAAACAACAAACGATGCCGTCCCGGACTCGGCGACTTAGTGGTAGTCTGGAGGCTCATAACACTAAAAATCGGGTTTCGATACCCGGGGTGGGCAGAGCACAGAGAGTCCATTATGTAGCTTTGTGCTTAACATCCAACGAATCAATGTCTAGTAAAAGAAAATAACACTCTAGCTGGTATGATGTGTTAAGTGCTCCGTCCCAAATTGATTATTCAGATTCTAAGGCCCTTGAGTATTAGATTACAAAAGACCCAAACCAAACATTAGAAACAAAACATCGCAAAAGGACCGAAAACAGACAGCATCATGAATAAATAGCAGTATTTGTTCTGGTAGCAAAATACCAGTGTCGTGCAAATCACTCGGAAGGAGACCAAAGAGGCATAACTCAATCACGCTGGCTAATCAGATGACTCCTAATCTCAGCTAAGTCCGCCTCCAACTGTCAAGTAGGTTGACGTCGGTACTTTGCAGCTTACTGTAAATGACTTTCGAAATCGACGTGAAAATATAACAAGCTCGCAGAGTATGGTATCAATCTGTCACGATATAGACGTCGCTTCAGACTGATTTGTTTGTTTGTTATGGATTTCGCGCAAAGCTACACGAGGGCTATCTGCGCTAGCCGTCCCTAATTTTAGCAGTGTAAGACTAGAGGG
>NW_013670464.1:7743-8834 GCF_000517525.1 Limulus polyphemus | reverse complement strand
CAGTCTCAGAAAACGTTTACCATAACAGAAAGTTATATTAACAAAAATATATAAATGTATAGTTTCACGCGAGTACTATAACATCTGGTCGTATAGTTAGAAATCAAACTTACTGATACAACTATACATGGTTCACACTAAACAATTGTAATACTGGGGATTTTAATAGATGAAACGGTTGTAATAATCTGGGGATTTTAATAGATGAAACGGTTGTAATAATCTGGGGATTTTAATAGATGAAACGGTTGTAATAATCTGGGGATTTTAATAGATGAAACGGTTGAAATAATCTGGGGATTTTAATAGATGAAACGGTTGTAATAATCTGGGGATTTTAATAGATGAAACGGTTGTAATAATCTGGGGATTTTAATAGATGAAACGGTTGTAATAATCTGGGGATTTTAAGAGTTGCCTTTCTGAAGTACCAATTACTGACATGTGTTGAAGTTGGTAATCTATATTCAAGAGAAGTGTGAATACGACCCCTTTGTTGACGTCAGAGATGTAGGAGTTATATGAGACATCCAGATATTATTAATTAAAGTTATTAAGCTATCACAACCTATGCTAGTATGGTGACATAAGACACTGGAGGAAAATTAAAGCATAAAGTGAGTTATTATAACGTAGTCACTGTGTATCCCGTGACTGAGTTTAAGTACAACAGACGGTGATCGAACCTCTAATTTACGAACAGAATAAACTTTTAAGTTGGAAATACCATTATTGAGTCACGACGACAGGTCTTAATGACCTATTTGATCGTTGTTTACGAGCCATATATTCACGTGACTACCTTCGCATAAGGACGTCAAAGTTTCTATCAACACGTGCTTTTGTTTCATGAGCGATAGTAACACACTGTTTGTTTACGATCCCGACTTTACGTTTCATACACGAATAGACCTAATCTTCATATCCTGTAAAATATGGCCATTTTCTTTATCTACTTTTCTTATAGCTAACTGCAAAGATATTTCCCCCATAGACGAAATACTTTGTTTGTTAGTTGTTGTTTTTTAAGTTCGCGCAAAGCTACACGAGGGCTATCTGCGCTAGCCGTCCCTAATTTAGCAGTGTAAGAC
>NW_013670464.1:5574-6743 GCF_000517525.1 Limulus polyphemus | reverse complement strand
GAGGGAAGGCAGCTAGTCATCACCACCCACCGCCAACTCTTGGGCTACTCTTTTACCAACGAATAGTGGGATTGACCGTCACATTATAACGCCCCCACGGCTGAAAGGGTGATCATGTTTGGTGGGAAGGGGATTCGAACCCGCGACCCGCAGATTGCGAGTCGAGCTCCCTAACCACCTGGCCATGCCGGGCCGACGAAATGCGTTAAATTAGTAATAGTGAAAAAAAAAGTATTATTTCACGAAATAATTATAATAAGACTCTAAAAACTATGGCTTTTTAAGTAAATAAAAAAAATTCATTGAACTGATAAAAAAAACCTACATTCTCCAAATTAGAACTCACAGTGCCCTAATTAACAAGTTATAACTATTGATCTTTCGCCATGCTCCCTCCGCTTATTTGATTTGTAGAAATTTCAATAAAAAATATTTCTTTGTTTTAAAACTAGAAAATTCCAAAGTCTGTGAAAATGGATGTTAGTAATGTATTTTAGTAAAATCTGAGTCGATTTTTTTTCCTACACTAAAGCAAAATTCACACGTCATGGACAAAATGTTAAAATTCAAATATTTATTGAATAGGGATCATAACTTAAGAAAATGTTGTGTTTTATATTTAGTAACCAAAATACATACTGTACATGTACAGTACCTGTATTATACTAACAACACATAATTTACACATATGTAAAACTAATTCTGAGTTCAACGCCCTTTAAACATCATTTATATTTACCAAACATTTCATTGAAGCCATTTTTATGAGCATTTTGAAGCAGCTCTGTACACTTCAAAACATTTTCCTTTTTAATAGAAAACATGTTTGTGACATTTTAAAGCAATGACTCAAACAGAAAACCGTTTTAAGTGTAAAAAAATGACAGAATATTAAACAACATTTTAAAACGATTTTACCATAATCTTTAATTTTTATGTTCTTATCTTGAGGAGTGCATGCGTTGTGCTTGATTAAAGAAGGTGTTTGGGGAGGATTAGGCGGAGGATGAGAATGGAGATGCAGCTGTAAGCTCATCAACATCACTGACATCAACTTTCTTTATCTCTATACAACCCGTAGGCTCAGGATGTTTGTGTTTTTTTTTTAATAAAGAGCTGAGGGTTGTCTGCTTTTCTATTTGCATGTTACTAGGCTGTGTTCTTTGGTG
>NW_013670464.1:3702-4688 GCF_000517525.1 Limulus polyphemus | reverse complement strand
CTGACTTAACTTAACATGCGTTCACGTGGTAGCTTATATATATATATGCCCCCCAGTGGCACAGCGGTATGTCTGCGGACTTACAACGCTAGAATCCGGGTTTCGATACCCGTGGTGGGCAGAGCACAGATAGCCCTTTGTGTAGCTTTGTGCTTAATTACAAAAAATAATATATATATATATATATATTGTCCAACTGAGGCCTTGAAGTTTCTACAAACTATGCGATGCTTTGATGTAACAATATTCATTTAGGGCAAAGAGAAAAATACAGAAGGTTCGAGTAACATGACGTCAATTTAAACAGTTAAACTACACACACACAAAGTACGACTCTTACCGAGTTACGTAACGAAATTTGTGTAAAATTATCGTCTTTAAAATAATTAGCTGTAACTCTCTTGTTATTAAAACTAAATAATCATTAAATATTAAATCACTAAATGATCTAAATAATAGCTCTTGTATGTTTGCACGAAATTCAAACCAAAATCTGTTTTTAACGTTGAAATGTCTCGCATCCTTTTGTGAGAATGTAAAAACACAGATTATATACACTATGGTGTAGCCTAAAAACACAGATTATATACACTATGGTGTAGCTTAAAAACACAGATTATATACACTATGGTGTAGCCTAAAAACACAGATTATATACACTATGGTGTAGCCTAAAAACATAGATTATATACACTATGGTGTAGCCTAAAAACACAGATTATATACACTATGGTGTAGCCTAAAAACACAGATTATATACACTATGGTGTAGCCTAAAAACACAGATTATATACACTATGGTGTAGTCTAAAAACATAGATTATATATACTATGGTGTAGCCTAAAAACACAGATTATATACATTATGGTGTAGCCTCAAAACACAGATTATATACACTATGGTGTAGCCTTAAAACACAGATTATATACACTATGGTGTAGCCTAAAAAACACAGATTATATACACTATGGTGTAGCCTTAAAAC
>NW_013670464.1:1681-2845 GCF_000517525.1 Limulus polyphemus | reverse complement strand
CTGATCTGATACAATGGATATAGTAAAATTGTTTTTACTTATCTGATACAATGGATATAGTAAAATTGTTTTTACTGATCTGATACAATGGATACAGTAAAATTGTTTTTACTGATCTGATACAATTAATAGAGTAAAATTGTTTTTACTGATCTGATACAATTGATACAGTAAAATTGTTTTTACTGATCTGATACAATGGATACAGTAAAATTGTTTTTACTGATCTGATACAATTGATACAGTAAAATTGTTTTTACTGATCTGATACAAACTTAACATAATGATTACTTCATGCATTTTACTTGATGATTGTTTGACGTAATTTATCTTCTCCACATTATCATCTTTCTTTTAGGTATCTGCCATGGACTTGAGAGTTTCTTCAATATCTTTACGTTATAAAGGTCATTTCAGAAGTCCAAGTCTTACCAAAATAACCTTTTATAAATATAAAAACATCGGGTTTGTGCTCAAAGCCTGAAACACGGGTCGTTTCTGTAATTAAAAAACTAAAGTGAGTCAATGCAGTGGATAACACTTGAAAAGATAACTTCATCTTCCGGTTCTCAACAGCAATTAACGAAATTGTTTTGCCGGATTTTGCTACAGATTTTATTTCTTTTCTCCATCAAGAAATTCTATCTCTTTATATTTTTGGAGTGATTTAAGCATTTTACTGAGTTTTTCTTTAACTGGTAGACACTTGGTAAGTTAGCAGAATTTCTTAATCAACAAGAGAAATCAGAGAGATTGCAAGTATTTATATTGGATGACGTCAAATTTAACCTTAAAAAATTCTTTTCAGATCCAGAATGATCAACGATCCGGATCATTTTTTTGCGGTGTGATGAGGAGTCTCAACCTTAATGTGCCCATGAAATTTGGTACAAATCCGATCACACTTCACAGAGTTATTAAACAAAAACCGCCAAAATGCCCTATCGTCCCATTATAAAAAAAATGACTCAAAATAATCCATAATCCAGACTCGAATTTGGATCCGGACCAAATTTGAAGAGGACTGTCCCATACTGACTTCCAATCTTATGTAAAATTTTCGTGCACATCGATCTATTAATTTTTGAGATTTCACGCGCGGAAACACAGATAGACAGACAGACACACACACACTGACCCGATTGCAACCCCCCCCCCCCCCCC
>NW_013670464.1:0-1091 GCF_000517525.1 Limulus polyphemus | reverse complement strand
TGTAACAGTAAATTTTCTATAGAATGGATCGTAAAATACAAGTCGGCAACGCTGCTAATTATGATAGAATAAATAAGGTGTAACAGTTTAGTTTATATAGAATGGATCATAAAATACAAGTCGGCAACGCTGCTAATTATGATGGAATAAATAAAGTGTAACAGTTTAGTTTATATAGAATGGATCATAAAATACAAGTCGGCAACGCTGCTAATTATGATAGAATAAATAAAATGTAACAGTTTAGTTTATATAGAATGGATCGTAAAATACAAGTCGGCAACGCTGCTAATTATGATGCGATAAATAAAGTCTAACAGTTTATTTTCTATAGAATGGATCATAAAATACAAGTCGGCAACGCTGCTAATTATGATGGAATAAATAAAGTGTAACAGTTTAGTTTATATAGAATGGATCATAAAATACAAGTCGGCAACGCTGCTAATTATGATGGAATAAATAAAATGTAACAAACAATGTTTAATTTATATAAAATGGATCATAAAATACAAGTCGGCAACGCTGCTAATTATGATGGAATAAATAAAATGTAACAAACAATGTTTAGTTTATATAAAATGGATTCTCAAAATACACGTCACTAAAACTATTATCAAAACAAAAAATAAAGCTTTAAAAGTTAGAAAGTTGCATTTAATACAAAAGTTGAGAACATTATCCAGAGCAATGAGAATACATTTGAAATACCTATTTTACTGTCGAACCAGTTTTTAGTTTATTGTTATATATTAACCTATTGAGTTAGGTATCGACTAGGTGTAATTTTTTGAGTTTATACTACTTAACATATCTTTCTTATTGTTATATATTAACCTATTGAGTTAGGTATCGACTAGGTGTAATTTTTTGAGTTTATACTACTTAACATATTTTTCTTATTGTTATATATTAACCTATTGAGTTAGGTATCGACTAGGTGTAATTTTTTGAGTTTATACTACTTAACATATCTTTCTTATTGTTATATATTAACCTATTGAGTTAGGTATCGACTAGGTGTAATTTTTTGAGTTTATACTACTTAACATATCTTTCTTATTGTTATATATTAACCTATTGAGTTAGGT
>NW_013670463.1:74138-76187 GCF_000517525.1 Limulus polyphemus | reverse complement strand
TTGCTTGTGTTCATTTCCTAAAAACTAAAGTTGCTTGTGTTCATTTCCTAAAAACAATATCAGTAGTGCATGATACCAAAGTTGCTTGTGTTCATTTCCTAAAGACAATATCAGTAGTGCATGATAACAAAGTTGCTTGTTTTTGTTTTGCTACACTCTAACTGGATATTTTTCAACAATTCAAAGTTTATCGTCATCAGCAACTTTATATTAATTATAGTTCGCGACCTCCTGAAACACTTGTCCTTTTTTATAACTCCACTTTGTGGTTGAGGGTAGTCACCCAGAATAAGTTTTAATACTATTTCGCTGTTAATAGTGTTTTTCAACTTCTAACGAAAACACTGAAAGTTTCCTTCTTCATAATGTTTAGTCATTTAGATTTCTTCTTTTAGGAATCTCTTTTTTACAAATATTTCTTCTTAAAAATGTATATATATATATATAGTTTCTAAACACGTTGCCTATAGCAACAGGACTCGTAACTACTTTCACACTCTACTGTATTTGTGAATCTTGTGTAGTTGAACAGATCTATCTATGAATTGGGATGTTAAAAGACATTTCATTCGGATGTGTTCATGTCTTGACTGTTGCATATTTTAGAATACAAACCAGAAGATAAGAAAGATGACGAAAGGGTGACTAAACCAGAACATCTCGAACAACCTGAGAATAAAGAAATCAAAGCAGACTGTGAACTGATTGTCTCTGATAAAGATCTGAACATATTTTATCAGGGGAAGCCTGTAGGAAATGGTCATCACGTTAAGCATGGAGATGACATTATGTTATTTTGTCTCAACAGAAAAGCTGTAAACCATCAGCCTGTCATCAAGAAATTGACTTGTCATAATGGTCAATGGAATAAGGAGATTCCATCCTGTCCTTTTGACTCTGGTGAGTTTAAATATATATATAGAAATAATCATGTTTCTTATTCTCTATACAAGAACATAATCCAGCAATTTCGTAACATCCATTAGTACAGTATTGTGATAAAGCATAAATTAGTAGGCATTTTAAAGCATTTATATCGAGGAACAATTTTCTGGAATATACCAATACGTATAACTAGTTAAGCAGGGAGCTTGAACACAACTTCATAAGTTTTGTTTATATCTAGGAAGAATTATCGGAAAAACCTTGTACCCTTACTTAGTACTACATCTGCAGATTTTGTGAGCGTAACCACTTAATATTTTTTTCTTTTCTTTTATTTAGCATTGTTTAAAGTATATATAGTAAATATTTTTGTATAATACTATGTTTCCTTTACTTATTTTAATGTGATGAAATTATATCGGTATTAAATCATTCGTAGTATTAAATCATTCGTATAACTTTACTCACTTGCTCATTTGAGTTAATTTCACGCAATTTGATTAGTGTACTGAATAATATGGCATTTGGCTAAATAGAAAAAAAGATACCAAAGACAAAAATGAATAATTATTATCTCTTCAGTAGCCTCGACCTTGCATTAAAAAGTCTTCTCTTAAATCAGGTAAATTTTCTGAACTGCATTTAACTTTTCAAAATATTTAAATGCTAATGATATCATCAAAAATTCTTTAAGACTATGAAAATCGCTGGGTTGTTAGTGAATCTATTATCTGTTGCTTGTGTTCATTTCCTAAAGACAATATCAGTAGTGCATGATAACAAAGTTACTTCTGTTCATTTCCTAAAGACAATATCGGTAGTGCATGATACCAAAGTTGCTTGTGTTCATTTCCTAAAGACAATATCGGTAGTGCATGATAACAAAGTTGCTTGTGTTCATTTTCTAACGACAATGTCAGTAAAGCATGATAACAAAGTTGCTCGTGTTCATTTCCTAAAGACAATATCGGTAGTGCATGACAACAAAGTTGCTTGTGTTTGTTTCCTAAAGACAATATCAGTATTTCATGATAACAAAGTTGCTTGTGTTCATTTCCTAAAGACAATATCGGTAGTGCATGATAACAAAGTTGCTTGTGTTCATTTCCTAAAGACAATATCGGTAGTGCATGATAACAAAGTTGCTTGTGTTCATTTCCCAAA
>NW_013670463.1:46736-73711 GCF_000517525.1 Limulus polyphemus | reverse complement strand
GCTTGTGTTCATTTCCTAAAGACAATAATTTGTTATCATGCACTACTGAGTTACTTCTGTTCATTTCCTAAAGACAATATCGGTAGTGCGGAAATGAACACAAGCTAATTTGCTGTCATTAAAGACAATATCAGTAGTGCATGATAACAAAGTAGCTTGTGTTCATTTTCTAACGACAATGTCAGTAAAGCATGATAACAAAGTTGCTCGTGTTCATTTCCTAAAGACAATATCGGTAGTGCATGACAACAAAGTTGCTTGTGTTTCATTTCCTAAAGACAATATCGGTAGTGCATGATAACAAAGTTGCTTGTGTTCATTTTCTAACGACAATGTCAGTAAAGCATGATAACAAAGTTGCTTGTGTTCATTTCCTAAAGACAATATCGGTAGTGCTTGATAACAAAGTTGCTTGTGTTCATTTCTCAAAAACAATATCAGTAGTGCATGATTACAAAGCTGCTTGTGTTCATTTCTTGAAGACAATATCGGTAGTTGCATGATAACAAAGGTGCTTGTGTTCATTTCCTAAAGACAACGCTGCTTAATTTTGTTTTGCTGCACTCTAACTGGATAATTTTCAACAATTCAAAGTTTATCGTCATCAGCAACTTTATATTAATTATAGTTCGCGACCTCCTGAAACACTTGTCCTTTTTCATAACTTCACTTTGTGGTTGAGGGTAGTCACCCAGAATAAGTTTTAATACTATTTCGCTGTTTATAGTGTTTTTCAACTTCTAACGAAAACACTGAAAGTTTCCTTCTTCATAATGTTTAGTCATTTAGCTTTCTTCTTTTAGGAATCTCTTTTTACAAATATTTCTTTTTAAAAATGTATATATATATGTAGTTTCTAAACACGTTGCCTATAGCAACAGGACTCGTAACTACTTTCACACTCTACTGTATTTGTGAATCTTGTGTAGTTGAACAGATCTATCTATGAATTGGGATGTTAAAATACATTTAATTCGGATGTGCTAATGTCTTGACTGTTGCATATTTTAGAATACAAACCAGGAGATAAGAAAGATGACGAAAGGGTGACTAAACCAGAACATTTCGAACAACTTGAGAATAAAGAAATCAAAGCAGACTGTGAACTGATTGTCTCTGATAAAGATCTGAACATATTTTATCAGGGGAAGCCTGTAGGAAATGGTCATCACGTTAAGCATGGAGATGACATTATGTTATCTTGTCTCCACGGAAAAGCTGTAAACCATCAGCCTGTCATTAAGAAATTGACTTGTCATAATGGTCAGTGGAATAAGGAGATTCCATCCTGCCATTTTGACTCTGGTGAGTTTAAATATATATATAGAAAGAATCATATTTCTAATCCTCAACACAACATGATCATCCAGCACTGTTTCTACTTCCATCAGTATAGTATTATGATAAGACATACATCACTAAGTATGTTTACCATTCTTATTCAGAGACAATTTTCCGGAAAACCTTATAACAGTTCTTATTATTACATTTTAAAATAATACGAATGTGACATCCTAATTCCTTTGTGATTTAGTAACGAATAAAATACTGTGTACATGTTCTTATAGCATTGCCCCCAGTGGCACAGCGGTATGTCTGCGGACTTACAACGCTAGAATCCGGGTTTTGATACCAGTGTTGGACAGAGCACAGATAGCCCATTGTATAGCTTTGTGGGTAATTACAAACAAACAAAACCTATAGCATTATGCTTCATTTTTTACTTAATGAAACAAAACATTACCGACGACAAAATTATTTGTATACCATTTTTCACCTGCACATTTAAAATAATTACACTTAATTTGATTATTGTTCTCAGTAGTTTGATCATTGGGGAAAGGAACATATTATTGCTTGTTGTTAAATGTCAAAGGTACACAATGTCGTGAAATCTGCCACGAACTACACTAACAGTGTCTAACCACGTCGCCTGTGTCATTAAGACTGCTTTGCCACGCGACTTATTTTGAATATTATTTTGTTAAAGTAATTTTTTTTGTTTAGTTTCTAGTTGTTTGTAGTTAAGGACAGAGCTACACAATATACTGTTCCCACCACGGGGATTGAAACCCGGGTTTTAACGTTATAAGTCTCCAGACTTACCGCTGTGCCACAAGAGAACTATGATCATTCAATCTTGTTTTTTTGTTTGTCTTAGAGCAAAGCCACATTGAGCTATCTGCTCTGTTCACCGCGGAGAATCGAACCCCGGATTTCAGCATTGTAAATACGTAAACTTACCGGTGTCCCATAGGGGGACTTAATTCAATCTATGAAATGGGATATTAAAATTCATTCACTAGCCCTGATGGTGGTAACTGTGTTACTGAAGCTAGTCAGCTGTAACAGCTAATAAGGCATTTATCTTTCATTGTGCCAAGAAACATCGTTTTTGTTTTTTACTCATAATATGTCGAAACATATTTAAAAAGTAACCGTAATGAGGTGCTGGGAAAATTATATTGTTTATGTATGTGTTGCAACGTATCCTCAGGTCATAGAAGGCTGAAAGTTATATTGGTGGAGGCTTAATAGATCATTTTAAAAATCACGATAGACACTAGAAGTATTTTTCTTAATATGCCCTTCAAATCAGAGGTATTAAAAATAACATTTTTAGATCTATCTTTTGTCTGCCGCTGTCCAGGAGGCTGTTCGTTGAATCTATAACGGATCATAGAAGGGATTACTTTATAATTATTTTTGAAGTGTACTTGTCACCATAACTCGCTTATAACAGCTGAGAACCAATTTTTGTCCATAATCTTAGACGGAATGGCATTTTGTAGAGGCCTAAGTGAAGTCCGTACAGGCTGTTATTGTGGAGAAAGGTGGGCCAACTATATGATAAAACAATCGGGGGCCATAATAAAGCGGGTTGTAGGTATATTTTGAACCACTCTTTGATTGTAACTACATCGTTTTGTTGTTTTTGTAGGATTCAAATTAAAAGTGGGGGGTCAAGATTTATTTGACCGAGCGAAGAGAGGGAATGTGCCCCACAGACGCATCCATTGCGGCCTAGGTCTCTGGAAGCTCTTGGGTTCTGGGTTAAACATTATGTATTCTCCTGATTTTCCTGAAAGTAATTTTCCTAATTTGAATGTATTATTACTAGAACAGATTGAAAAGTGAGGGCCGATCCCCACCCCCACCGCTTCCTACGCCACTGATAGAGAAAATAATATGAAAACGGTTGAACCCGTATATAAAAGGATATCAACACTTAATAATGTCAAAATGTTGTTCTTATACACACCGTTTCACCGCGCCACTATATATTGGCTAAAGTTGTCACGTAACTTCCTGATTATTAATGTCAAAATATTGTTTTGATACATACCGTTCCACCGCGCGACTTTATATCAGCTGTGGTTGTCACGTGACTTACTTATTTGCATGTCACGAAACCTTTTAATGTAACGTACTCGACCTTATCTACAGGATACAGTTTTGATTCATCAGAACTGATATCCGACATCGTTTCTATATCTTCCAGAATCCCAGTGTACCATACACAAGCTTTATGAGATATTACCCTCAGAAGTACTTCCAAAGTCTAACAAAGCTCACTACGAGAGAGGCGAGGAAGTTGAGGTTTACTGTTATAAACCAGGTTATTTTATTTCGGGCCAGAAGACTGTGTGGTGTTCATCAGAGGGGTATTGGCATCCGTCTGATTTGAAATGTAAGTACTCGTATTATGCTGAAATATACCAGAAATAAACCAGGTTATTTTATTTTGGAACAGAAGACTGTGTGGTGTTCATCAGAGGGGTATTGGCATCCGTCTGATTTGAAATGTAAGTACTCGTATTGTGCTGAAATATACCAGAAATAACAGTAAAACAAATAATTGAATTATCTTTTGATATTATAAAGTCAACTGAAAATGTGTATAATGATTATTTATTGTGTAAAGTATGGAACAAATTGAGTTGAGTGAAACTTATGTAGAACACAAATCATAAGATAATTCGATCTCCTTACGTTTGTGCTTTATTAGTAGTAGAACTAAGTTCATTAATTTTGTTGTTGTTGTTGTACAAAAATATTTGAAATAAATTATGTTCATCAAATACCATGTCATACCTGATCTAAAAAATTGTCTTTTTGGCACTTGTAGCAATATAGCCAGAGAGCAATCAGAATATTGTGTAGCGAACAGTCGCTGCTATTATTTTTCATATAAATATCAAAATTGAGATTAAACATTTTATAAATAACTTTTATATTATGTGCAGAGCTGTATTTGTCTTTCTGCTTTCGGAACGAAGTGTTCCTCAGGGCCACCACGAACACCTGATGATGATCTGCGCTATCAGTCTAAAAAACCCTCCCTTAAAGAATCCTCAGAACATGTTAAGCAAATCTGTTAAAATGCCTTTAAACTGTGAGAAAAAAAGTGTGTTTATTTGATTAGCAAAAGAAACTTCTTACTTGCGAATGTTATTTAAGCATAAATAGTTCTAGAGATGGTCTTCGTACATTGATAATTATCGTTTCTTAACTCTTTGTTGTTGTGTTTTTCGACACACACGGTGATTTACCCTAATTCTTTTATAAATAGGTTTGTGTTTATTTGCAATTTATATTGTTTATCTGACTCCAAATAAGACATATGTTGTTGTCCCTCTTATTCAGGTAAGACATACAATGTTGAATGTGAGTACTAAAAGTAAAGACTTCATATAATCTTTAAAGATGAATTTGTTTACAAGAGAAATATTTCTGTTTTAATATCAAATTTCAGTATGTTCAGCAAATATGATATTATTGACAAATCAATAGAATTAATGAAAAATACTGTATAGACTATTCTTAACTTACTCAGAGAAGAGCAGCTTGGCTCAGTGGCTTTGGACTTATAGTTGGATGGTGGTGAGTTCGAAGCTGGCCCGCGTCGTATTGTTGTGTTCTTGAACAAGACACGTTACCCCACTTGTACCAATCTAACCAGCTCTTAGCTGGGGAGGGGGACTGCTGGAATATGCCATCATTTTCATCCGCTTGTGCCAAATAATCAGGAGTTCAGCACCGGATCGAATGTGCCATCTCGGCATGGGAGAAATTCAACTAAGTTACTTAGAAAGCAGTTGTGACTGTAAAATGCCACCAGTAGTTGATCAGTTACGTTAGGAGTTTTTGTATTTTTTACATCCAGTTCCCACACCCTGCACCCTCCTACCTAACCTTAAGGTTTCTTCTTCTTGTTTTGACATCAAAAATCGCTTCAAAATGTTTTGGATTGATAGTGGGGTAAAATTGTTATTTTACAAGTTAGAAAAAATTCTTTAATATTTCCAGTATCTATATGTACCATTTAATGTATTTCACGTCTCTCTCACCAGGTGAACAAGGATGTAAGTTCCTCGAACCAGAACCTACTTCTACAGTCATTATCTCAAACCCTAAACCTTACTATCGTTTTGGTGAAAAAATGGTTTTAGCGTGCCCAGAAGGTCAATATCTTGAAAATGGAATACACACTATTGTGTGCTTGTCACCCATTTGGTCAGATACGTTTCTTCCCAGTTGCCTTAACATAGAAGACCTCGGCGTTATAAACAAGAATACAAGACAAGGAAAGGTTAACATTCAATAATCGCCTTTGTTTCTACGTCCACTTTCTTTTCTAAACATGAACCCGAGTAAAGGTCGACAGTCACGAAAATAGAAAGTGAAATAAATATAATATCTTGAAATGTTTCTCATTACATTCGACAGTAATGACAAACTTATAGGACATCCACTTGTAAATTGTCTGTAGGTTTATACGTTGAAATGAGTGTTAATTCTCAAATTTCACAGTGAATACCTTTCATGAATGTTTAAGAAGTGTTATGAAAAGGCTTGAAAGATAAATCTTTTTTTTTTCTTAAGAAATAATAAATAAAAGTTGAAGCCACAAAAAACACTTCATGAACGTATCTACGAAATTATAGTGTGTGTGTGGGTGGGGGGGGAGTTAGTAAATACATTATATGCGTCATATATGTACTTTACATAATGTATACTTTGGATAACTACAAACTTGGGTAAATATCTATTTCCTAAAAATTACATATTTTGGATATTTGAATTCACAATTCGTAACATATTAATTTTACGTTTACTTGAATTTCTACATATAAAGAAATCAGAGAGTTGAAACCCTCCCAATCCCGACCATATCCAGCTGCACCAATGTACTTATAAAAATAGTATAAATCTTTATATATATATTTTTTTTTAATACAAAAGTTGATTTACCTTATAAATATGTATGTTTTAGAGCAAAACCACATGGAACTATCTGCTGTGTCCACCACGGGGAATTGAGCCCCGGATTTTAGAATTGTATGTTTATAGATTTACCGCTGTCTTACCGGGGGACTTAGCTTACAGTGCTTTGTTGATAATTTAAATACGTGAAAATGTGATCCCTGTCTTTGAAGTAATGTAATTATTGACAAATTAACGAATAAAAAGTTGAAAATACCTAATATAAATGCTCAAACGTTTGATAAAATTCTAAAGCTTATAATACAAATATAAACACATTTTCTTTTCTCATTTTAAAAACTTATTTCTGATATTCTTTGAGTACATGTATAAAACTTATTTCTGATATTCTTTGAGTACATGTATAAAACTTATTTCTGATATTCTTTGAGAACATGTATAAAACTTATTTCTGATATTCTTTGAGAACATGTATAAAACTTATTTCTGATATTTTTTGAGTACATGTATAAAACTTATTTCTGATATTCTTTGAATACATGTATAAAACTTATTTCTGATATTCTTTGAGAACATGTATAAAACTTATTTCTGATATTCTCTGAGTACATGTATAAAACTTATTTCTGATATTCTTTGAGTACATGTATAAAACTTATCTCTGATATTGTTGTTTGAGTATAGCTATTAAACTCATTACAGATATTCTAGTTTGAGTATGTGTTAGTATTATCATGGTAAACTGATTATTAGACAGGTCTGCTTTATAACTGTAGATTCGTGCACAATAATTACAAAGTAAAACTAAATTTAACTAAATAACTGGGTTTAACATAAGAAAATGAATACACTGGATATGTGGTGTAAAGCCAGCTTTATTTAAAGTACTAAGCAAAAACAGTGTTCTTATACATTGGACAGTCACAACAACCGTCATTATCTAACTGGTTGTTCTCTTACAATGTATAGAAGCTGTAACTTATAGATATCATCTACTTGGCCAGTGATGTCGATGAACTGCACAATGTGTGAAGTTGCAGCAAAATCCTTGGGGGCAAAGTAGATGTTATCTACTAGAGAGCATAAAAAAAAACTCAGGTAACTAGAATGAATCATATTAAACAAAAATTAAAATAAAATTCTATATGAATATGGTAGAAAATTAATGATACGCCTACATATCACACTTCCCCTCATCTCTGTTTAACTTTTTCTTCAAGCCAACAAATTAACTTTAAGACAAAGTTTAAGCTTGAGTCAAAATATGCGTTGATTTTCGCTCGTTCCTAAAAAAGATTACAAGCCATATGAGCAACACAACCATTAAGGTAGCATATTCCTTTTAACTGTTAAAAAATATCACAATTTATTTTGAATTAATTTTCAGAGTTTTTCTTAGTTCAGACTCATTCTTCAGATCCCATCAAAGTCTGGACCCATTTTCAGGAGCACTCAGTCATGTTTGTCGAAGTTATCAGGAACATAAGACATTTCTTTTCTATTTCTTTATTTTTATAATATGCAAATTAGCCACTGTGGTAATGTTACACAACATGTGCTAGAATATGTCTTTGTATATATTTCAATATATTTTCATACAAAAAGCATAGTATGAAGATTTTTTTTTCTGACAAAGGGTATATCTACCTTCAACAAAGAATTACACTCAAATGCATAAAACAGTCCTTTAAGTATATTTTGAAATCACAATAAATAATAACAATGCATGAGAAGATAATAAAACCTTTAGTGAATAACATTATTTTTTAAACTATAATAAGAAGAAAAGATTAACTAAAATGAATATTAATACATTACATTATAACATCATTATTAAAATAACAACCCTCTTTAGTTAGTAACAAAACGAATACAAAACATCTTTGAATAGCTAATACAAAACAAAACCTTTAAACAATAAACTAATACATGTGTATACAAAAAAATCTAACAATGAAAGGTACATCAGACAAAATACCTTTCACCAAATACTATACTTTCTCACCTTCGGTGACTTCCCAATATCTATTCCTCTGAATCACTCACTTTTTGTAAATCCTAAATCTGCCTCTGTAGTTTACAAAAAAAATGTAGAGGGCAATGTGTCTTCCTATTTCAGTCACATGTTACCTATACCAATCAACACCGTAACTCACTCTCCTACAATCTGTCCTATCTTTATTAATCAAGACTTTCCATGAAACAACGAGAAAAAATATACCAACCTACCAAAAGTGTTTTCATTTCAGGTATATCTTGTGTGGGAACAATACTTTCCTTTTTTCAGAGGTTACAGCTTCCCCCAGTTTTTGGGTCTACTAATATTACAATCTTATCCTTAACAGTTGACATTACAGCCATGCCATTCCATTCACTTACAGTTTTGGTTATTCGAATAACACACATTAGGTATATGATTAACAGGATCATCCATCAGCCACGAATAAAAATGACGACAAAGAACTGGTAACTATTACTGCCATTGGAATAATAAAGTTTGCAGCAAAGAATCTGTGGTAATGCCGTATTATTCACAGGTTTCGTGATTCTGATTTTCCTTTTGTTTCGTTATTAGCCTCTATTTTTTATTTTATTTACAGCATGTTTTCACCTTTTAAACCTACATAATGTGTTCATATTGCCTGAGGAAAGGAATATCTATCATCTGGATTCCACCTGTTTGCGTGATCAAACCTTTGAACAACATTAATGTCCTCATTTAACTGCTCATCAGCTACCATTTTACTCCTACTCAAAACTTCACTGGAGGTTGGTGGCCTAGACTTCATATTTCACTACTTTCACACACTCTTAATACTTTTCAGAGGTCAATAGTTTTGAAAACTAGATTTCCACAGTCCTGTTCACATGTCTTGACTGTCACATCTTCTTATTTTACTCAAACTACAAACCCCTATTTTGGCTCCATACTGTTACCTAGAAATATATTTGGTGGAGTCAAAATAGGGATTTGTAGTTTTAGTAAATAGTATCTCCAGCCTTGTTTCCTTTGTTTTTTACGATCCCTATTTGCAGGTTTTTAAATTCCCCATTTGTTATATATCTTGTTTGCTGGCTTTTTTATGCTCAACTATGGTGGCTAACTTTATCCATTGTAATTATAATAAACATAGCTAGTAGCTAGCCGATACGATTCATTATAATTTACTATAGCTATTGACTACTTCATCGCATCAGTTCTGAATGCAAAATGTTAAGCTGCAGCTAGAGATTGTCATGGAGATTTGTTTGAGAATATAGTGAGCACTTATAGTTTTTGTGTAACTAAATCCTCTATATATAATGCATGGCAATGGGTAAATATACGGCTAAACTAAGACACCACTCCCACCAAGTGCAAATAAAACTTATCAGTAGAAAAGCAGCCTTTCAAATAAAACATCACTTCAAATAAACCTTCGTCTTTTAAAGTAATTATTCTACGAATGTGTGTTATAAAATGTAATATTATTTGTATTGATTTTTTTATTTCTTCACTTCATACAGAATATAGGGATTGGCTCCCTAAAGACACCGATTGTATAGTGTACAAAGCATTGGGTATCTGGGATCTGGATATGTATGTTTGTTTGTAATTAAGCACAAAGCTACACAATGGGCAATCTGTGCTCTGCCCACCACGGATATCGAAACCCGGATTCTAGCGTTGTAAGTCCACAGACATACCGCTGTGCCACTGGGGGGCCTGGATATGTCATTACTGCCACATCGTTACTAGGACAACTTGTGACGGGTGCATTCTTGTTAAATTATTTTTGTGACATGGCAGTTTTTGTTGCGAATACTGATTTTGTGACAGGTAGTTTTTTAAATATAAAATTGACTGGTGACAATAATAAAAAAGATAATAGATCATAAAATGTACAATAATTTGGGGATCATTTAAAAATTACATAACGCTTGGGGGGTGTCTAAGCCCTGTATTAGGATGTGTTACAGGGAGTAGGGGGTGTCTTGAACAGTGTCAAATAAAACATAAATTACAGTGCAAACGATTTAAGTCTACAAAAACATTTATTGTAATTTATCATACTTTAATTTGAATTCAAAACATCTTCAATAACTTGAACATTTGCAAACACAACATATGTATCATTTTTGCGTAATATTTGTTTAGAGAGGGGGGAGGTGGTGCCCTCCGGTACTTAAATTAGGTAGTGGTGAATCTAGTAACAAAATTCACCTATCACAAAATAAAACACTTGTAACGAAACCTAATAACTTAGATGCTATAACGAAATGTTTTGCATAACAAAAAGTCCACGTCACAAGCTGTCCATAATGAAATGTCCCAGACTCTGAGTATCTAGATGTTACAGTCGTCTAATGTTCATTTATTATTGGCTGGTAATCCCGGTTTCACCTTGTAACTAAGCCTTTTAAATGAACACCATGTTTGTAAGAAAGATAACTTCAAGAGGTAATGATAACATCGTTTATGATGTTTCTTAGCTTATGTAAAATATAGGAGAAACAAATCGACTTTTCAATACCCCTACGACCTTCGCAGTACCTTAGTTAGTTTTCAACAAAAGGTTTGAGTGCAATATACCAAACCGTTTTTGCTGTACGCTGGCAAAATAAATAATATGAACAATTGAGCAGTTTTGGGAGGATTTTAGATTCGTCCTAAGTATCGGATAGTTTATTTCTTTATAAATTTTTTGTTGTGTATTGCAAAGGAAGAGTGCTGTTTCGGGAACGAGTTTGTTTTCTAAGGTGGTTTTCGCCGTGTGCTCTATTAGTGTATTTCGTCAAAATCCGGTCGATCCCTATTATGAACCACTATAGTGGTTCATGATTTGTTTCATGCGGTTTTTCTTCTATCTTGCTTCAAAAACTGTCAAGCCATTAGTTCTTCCTCGTTTGCCGTTGTTAAGCACAATGAGCTATCTGTACTGTGTTCACCATGAGTATTGAAACCCGGTTTTTGTGTTATAAGCCTTCAAACTTACTACTGAGCCGCCAGGAAGGGGGGGGGGCGTGTTCCTTGAGACTGCTCCTCTTCATTATGATACATTCCTATTTTCTTCAAGAAACAGTTGCTTCTATACTACGGAATTGTTATTCACTTTGTCATAATGACATCTATTCACCTATACTTGAAATTCATCTTAATGCTTTGGCTTGTAGTAGCTCCCACATACATATATATAATCAAAATATTATAAATTTATGTAAACAGTGAACGTAGCTTAGCTGTAAATGGGAAGGATGTTGGAACGAGCACACCTATTTTACTTATAGAGTGATGTCTGTGAATTGTTATCAAATGACATTTGGTTTCAATGTTTTTCTATAATGGCTACAGTATTTGGGAACTTTGAGTCACAAGACTTTTATATGCTTAAGTGAATGGCGCTAGTTGGTCATGCTACTAATAAGTTAGAATCACACAGTTGTGTGAACATAATGACCATAATCTCTCTTGTATATGAAATTTATTTTAACGTAAATTTATTGAAAAAGTAAATAACTATATATATATCTGTATATCTTACCAACATGCCAAAATTCATGGTATACTGGTGGTGTGAGATAGCCAAAATATATATCTTATTAATTCCATCTCTAACACACACATTGAGTATTTTATATCTGCAACAACAGATATTTAATTCGTTTCAGAAACACTGTGTAAGTTTTGTAGTGCATGATAAAATTAGTGGTGTGAAAGATTATTCACTTAGTCTTCACATATCTGTAGACATAAAGTGCCTTCTTAACTTTTTAGTTTTCAATCCTATTTAATATTTTATTCTTTCCATCTGGTACACTAAAATGAAACCTTTGAGTAAAGCACAGAAGATGTAATTTTAAATACAATATTTTATTAAGAGAATATTTAAATTTCACTACTTTGGAAACTTTTATGATCTGTACCTATCTGTTATACAACTCAAACATCAATCAAACTCTAAGGACGTTATATGAACATCTTACACCTGAGCTCTGTTATATAGCCACTTTCTTTACTGTTGGAGTTAACAATTGTCATTTTTCACTCTTCAACTCTCTTATATAGTTATGTCTTACTTCTATATCTTACACCCTAAAACAAACCATGTTTGGGTTGCCCTCAGCTTTACAGGCAGACACAGTAAATAAAAGTTTCAAATCCAAATATTATTTTGAATTAATCAAATATACAATCTATTTTCTGTAGAAATTTCATATAATTTATGGTACTTGTGATCTTGGAAATTTGTAGCTAATAGGCTTAAATGTTTTAGGCCCAATAATTGTTAGAATGACCTTATGGTACTGTTTTCTTTCACAGTTAAAATGAACAATATATTGATACTTAAATAAAGAAATAAAGTGAGTTCTACGTGCAGATTATAAATGTTTTGAGAAAATTACAACTTTCAGTAGGTTTTGGGTTGCAGTATTTACCTAAATATATGTATATACTTAACATTCTTCTGTTCTATGCAAATATGTAATACAAATAGGTCTACATTGTCTAAACAGTTATAAACTTAGTCACTGAGTTCTTGAATTATTTTTATTTTCTTCAATTCTTTTACAGTGTAAAGAATATAAATACATGTTATTAAAACAAATTAATTTCACAAGTAAGTACTTAATTTTCTAGTAAAATGGACGGAGAAACCATTCTCTACTGCAAGTACTTTGTTATTTTACCTATAGTACACTAAAACACTTGTTGTTAAAATCACATTTTTACAATACTAGTACTATACACATCTGTTACAATCAAGCTAGAACTGGCAAACTGTTATATGACATGGACACTAGGTGATATACATATATTAAAGCTGGTTATTTGAGGCAATATATATAATTAAAAAAAAAACTTGAAAATTTGTTAACATAACTTTTAAGAGAAGCAACAAACTATAAAAGAAGAAAAAAACTAGTTTTAGAAGGCTATATCTTAATATGCATGTCCATCACATACATATGACAATTACCTAAAAACAAAAACCCACATTTACAAAGAAGTGTCTGTATTAAAAGAAAAATAAAACTACATTTACTGGACACAATAAAAGATAAATTCTTTATTGGTTGTTTCAGCCAACAAGGTTCAGTAACACAGTAACCATAATCAAGGCTTGTGAATATTTGTAGGAAAGGGTTATGAAGAAAAGAGGAGATAAGAACTATAATTAAAGATTCAGTTGAACAAATTAGTGAATTAGAAAGAGGAGAAGAAAAAAACAATTAAGTCTCAATATTGTAACATTACCTTCACCTGTAAAAAGAACTTGTCACAAAAAGAATTAAATCAAGAACAGAAATATGTCTCATAACTTGGCCTGAACTGTATCTCACCAAAAGAAAACCCTATAAATAACACTATGACAATTTTTTACAATCGGTCTTATTGTGATGTAACATCGCACAAACTACCAATCAGCAGATTGTGCTTTGCCAACACAAAGCATTACATACAATGATAATAGGAGTACACACATCCTGATGAAGGTGAAGCACCAAACAATGTTAGTAGAGATACTGATTCTAAGTTTGTAGTATTTACTGAAGAATGACAACAGAAGTGTTTGTAAGATACCAAAAAATATAGAACAAAACCAAAGAATTTAAAAAGTTAAAATTAAAACTCACAAAACAATATAACATGAGTGAATACTGTGATGAATACCTTTCTTCTTCAGGTGATTAATTTTTCAAATTTACCACAAGGATTCATGCCATACACATATCTACACTGCAAAATGTACAGTAAATATTTTAAGGAAACTTGCAACTGTCTTGTTTATTAGATGAGTCAACAGCACACGTATGAGTTTGTGCACACATGCAGGTTTGTACCATCTGCCACGCCAAGCACCAGACATGCACACTAGCCATACTACACGTTCTCCCGGCAGACTGAGGGAGGGAAATCCCGGTATACAGATGGGGAGTGTCACTCTAAAACTTATATATCCAAGCAATAAATTCTTAGGTAGCCAATTAGTGAAACACATTTTGTGGCTCTACTGTTTTGTCTTATTAGAAATTAACTGTTGGTGAAATGAGTTGTTACCCTTGGGAATGACTACAAAACAATTGCCAAGTTCCATATTTAGTACCCTGGATATAAAGGCTAAATTAGCTATCCTTCAGAATTCTTACATTTGTGGGTTTTAAGAGAATGAAATAGAAGAGTAAACTTCTAAATGGATGAATAGACATGCTTCAAGGAAAGAACAGATAACATACAAGTACATTAGAAAAATAAAAGTAGAGTTTTAGTTAGAGGAGAATTGCTACACGTATTATTATTCATAGTTCATGTTGAACATTCAACTGGTGAAGACTAATCAACATTAGCAACACACCTTTCATATCTTCTTTTCTCATTATGATTTCAAAAAGAACTTCCTGAAACATACAAAACTGGCCTGATATAGTTGATAAAATTTAAACATACAAGAAACATGATGAGGCACACATAATCAATTTTAAGTTATCAAACCCAACAAGAAAACTTAAGAATTTAAAAAAAAAGAAAAAGCCACAAACTTAACTTTGCAAGGAAATTATAACAGAGGAGCCATGAATTTTTTTTTAAATAGATAAAGTTCCATTTGAGGAAAGATTATACAATACACACAATCTTCTATGAAAAAAGAAACACACGTGTAAGTTGGTGAAAGAGAATTGTCGAAACTTCTCTTAAAGAAAAGTGAGATGTTTCATCAATAAAAAAAAACTTTAAAAACAGAGAAGACCCTAAAGAAGAAGAATCAGGTGACAAAGAAAATTGTAAACCAGTTGTACACTAACCCTAGATTTTCAACAATAAAAGTATTAACTAGTTTTAAAAGACCATAGGTGGGCACATCTCTTTCAAACAATGTCTGAAAAGTCCATTCTGACAAAGAAGGAAGAGTCTTACTAAATCAAGATAATGAGGTGAGAAAGTGGTTAGCCACATTAAATATGTTTAAAAAATCCTGGAAATCCCACCAATTAGATGACTGTGAGCTCTTATACAAAACATGAAAAGGGATGCTGAAACTATGAGTAGCAGGTCGTGTGACAGTATAAAAAATGAAGCTTCATTAATTAATTGTATTTCTTTTTAAATTTTAGCACCATCTAGTGCCCAATAATGCTTTTCAGAGAATACGTGGACAAGCACACTAAGAACTTGCTGGGAAACAAGAACACATACATATGGTGGACTTAACATTTTTAAATATGCAGAGCAGCATAATATTTATAATTGAATTACACAGTTTAGAATTAGCAGGCAAACAATGGAGTTTATAATCAGCTGCCAATTTTCAGATAAAAAAATAAATGAAGATAAATTAACACTTCTAATTTATCCTTTATCTGCATTTTTCGGCTCACGTCTTTCAAAACAATTACCCAATAATTGACACTACAGGAAAATACAACTTTTAAGTCACAATAAAAATAGCTAACAAATAGAAATATATACATATATATATCTGAAAAATACTTTGTGATTTTGAAAGATACTTGCCACTAGACTACTGCATAAAGTTTTATAAAAGACAGAATAAAAACTAAGTTATGCTTCAAGGTAATTTTAAAGTTTTGTTTCATATTATTATAAACAATACAAATCTTTTCAGATTTTATCAAAGACATTTGTACAAGGAATTACTTGAAACTAAACGACAAAGAATGGCAAAACATGTGTATTTTAAGTGAAATAATAGGTGTAGAATAGATAGTAAATGTTTTTTTTTAATTTTACCCAATCCTGTGCTAGATTACTTCCACAATTAGAACATCTGGACAGAAGATCAAATGACATTCACTGACCAGTTCCTATATTGCCTTAAGTACACATAGTTTACATGGCAATTATTGACCAGTTCCTTCATCATTTTAAGTACATGTAGTTCACA
Organism: Limulus polyphemus; assembly: GCF_000517525.1. Lineage (NCBI taxonomy): Eukaryota > Metazoa > Arthropoda > Merostomata > Xiphosura > Limulidae > Limulus > Limulus polyphemus. The sequence goes on along the minus strand of NW_013670463.1, from coordinate 57,599 downwards.
TGGCAATTATTGACCAGTTCCTTCATCATTTTAAGTACATGTAGTTCACGTGGCTATCACTGACAAATTCTTTTATCATCTTAAGTACATGTATGAAAATGTTTTAACTGGATAATAACCAACATAAAATTTCTTCCTTTTATTACAAAAATAATTAAATTCAAGTTTGGACAGTAAAAACAGTTCATTCTTTCTAGTAACTAAATATTCAGTAATTTGTCACTCCAAGAAAAGGATGAAATCTAGATAAAAGTTCAGTTTAAATGCCTTTTGGGGAGGTTTAGTTGAACTAAAAACAAAAATCAGGGCTTATGCCCTAGTACTGTATAAAAATCTTAATAACAGACAAGTAATACATTACAGGTAACGGTTTAAACATCTGGACATACAGGTACATGTATAATTGGACAGAAATATAAGAAATCTTCTATATGTGAAAACTGGATAAAACCCAACTGTTAAAATATAGCTGCTGAAAAAATTTACATTTCTTTTTTCTCATAAATACTTGCAATAAAAAGAGGTTTAGTATTCCATTGTTTCACCAATTATTTTTGGCCAAAAACATTGTGTAACTGGAAAGCAAATACTTAAAAGAAATACAAATTTGGTTTCTTTGCTTACTAAACAAATGTATAAATCATTATTCGAGTACTAAAAGCTTGTGAAGTCATATAAATGAAGTTCCAAAACAATTGAGGCCCTATGAAATAGTCCTTCAAGATTTGAGTGTGTACTATAGGCTAGTGATGTTCTGCATGTACTAAAACCCATTAAAGAGGTGTATCAAGATTTCTACATTTAGTAAAGGACAAAAAAATTGTGCTTCAAGGTTTACGTGTGTATTAAAAGTCAGTAAAGAAGTGATCCAAATTTGATGCATGTATTAAAAAGACCAGAAAAGCTGTACTTCAAAATTTCTGTGTATACTAATAGCATAGCTTGTGTGTAGTAATGTCAGTGAAGAAGTGATCCAAAGTTGATGCATGTATTAAAAAGGCCAGAAAAGCTGTACCTCAAAATTTCTGTGTATACTAAAGGCCTAGCTTGTGTGAAGTAAATGTCAGTGAAGAAAGTACTGAGGAACCTACTTAGGGTTAAATGTTTCACGATACCTAAAATTACTAAAATTCTATACAGTAGCGAATCAGGTATTCTATATGTAACAAAGCTCAATAAAGTTGTATTAAGATATCTAAAGCTACAAAAGATCAGTGAGGTCATGTATCAAGATATCTACAGGTATTAAAGATCAGTGAAGTCATGTATCAAGATATCTACAGGTATTAAAGATCAGTGAAGTTGTGCATCAAGATTTCTACAGGTATTAAAGATCAGTGAAGTTGTGCATCAAGATTTCTACAGGTATTAAAGATCAGTGAAGTTGTGCATCAAGATTTCTACAGGTATTAAAGATCAGTTGCATCATGTATCAAGATATCTACAGATACTAAGGATCAGTGAATTCATATAACAAGATATCTAAAGGTATTAAAGATCAGTGAAGTCATGTATCAAGATATCTAAAGGTACTAAAGATCAATGAAGTCATGTATCAAGATATCTAAAGATACTAAAGACCAATGAAGTAACATATCTAGATATCTAAAGGTATTAAAGATCAATGAAGTCATGTATTAAGATATCTACAAGTTCACAACATCAACGAAGTTGTGTATCGAGATATCTAAAGCTACTGAAGATTAGTAGAGTCATGTATCAAGATATCTAAAAGTACTAAAGATCAATGAAAACATGTATCAAGATATCTAAAGATACTAAAGACCAATGAAGTCACATATCTAGATATATAAAGGTATAAAGATCAATGAAGTCATGTATTAAGATATCTACAGGTACTAACGATCAATTATGTCACGTATCAATATTTTTTCATGTATAAGTATAAAAGCCTTGTAAAATTGTGTATGTTAAGGCTCCTTGAAGTTACATATCAATTTCTATATGTTGTATAGAAGGTGAAACCAGGAGTTTTTAGTGTTTGGTCTACATCCTCAATTCTAGTTCTTTTCTATAGTTATTCCTTTGCTAAAAGGAAATTACTAGAGACAAAGATTAATGAGAACTTAAAATATATTCAATTAAAATTGACCTTCAAAGACTAGTTAAGATTTACTTGTAAATCAAAATAAAGCTTATAATATTCAAAACATTTTCAAATAAAGTAAAAATGTGTGCATAACAGATATAAAAAAAAATTTTAGTAGTACACGCAACAAGAGAAACTTAATAAACCTAGCAGCATCCAGGTAAAAACTGCTTAGTCATCATCAGAGGTTAAATGTTAACAATGTTCTAAGAGTGTGCAACAAAAATAGAGGCCAACTCAGACATCTGAGGTTAGATGTTAACAATGTTCTATAAGTGTGCAACAAAAATAGGGGCCAACTCAGACATCTGAGGCTAGATGTTAACAATGTTTTAAGAGTGTGCAACAAAAATAGAGGCCAACTCAGACATCTGAGGTTAGATGTTAACAATGTTTTAAGAGTGTGCAACAAAAATAGAGGCCAACTCGGTCACTTTAGGATAGAGGTTAACAGTGTTCTAAGAGTATAAAGATCTTTATAAATATGAAAACAGCCTCAGAGAAATTTCTAGTATCTATATTATCACTAAGATCTAACAATTGGCTGTGTTTTCAATAACTTTTAAATGTTTCTTACAAATATCTAAGACATTTATTAAATAATTTACGATCCTAGTGGATTAATATTATGACAAAGTATCATAAAAATGTGATTGAAAATTAAACTTACATTCAGTACAAATGATACAAAGTGTGTATCAACACTCAAAATCAAAAAGTATAAATAATATATATATATATCTTTACTAATCAGTTCCAAATCTGGAGATCATTTTATCCACTGCAGCCCAGTCAATATTTGTTACAGGAGTGTAAGAGCTTTGACGATGACCATGGGTACTCTTGGATTGATCAGAAAAACTTCCTATGCTTGCATCATCAATTTCACTCTCCTCCTATGAATTACAGAATGAATTGAACATGAACATTGATAATCCACTGAACTTTCTTGATCAACAAAAGCAGCTTTCTTACAACTAAAGTAAATAATGCTGAGAGTTGCATTTTACCATCTTTATCACTCTTAATTCTGATAGATTATTTGTTAAAATATTTACTTCAGAACTTGCCAAATTATAAACTGTAGTCATGGAATTTGCTGAAGTTTGTAGGTGAGATCAACTTTTGGTAAACTAAGGAAGTTTGTATAAAGTTTTAATCATCATCTTCTGATGTACAATATTGAGTAATCATCATCCTCTGATGTACAGTATTGAGTAATCATCATCCTCTACAATACTGAGCAAACTTTATACATTATTTAATTCATTACAAGTTACAGCTCTCACACTAAGTAAAATTTGTTTTTAAAACAGGTACTACGTTTTAATCATTGGTGCAATCATTCTCAAGTACACAAGTTTTAACAGTAAAGGAACGTTTTAGTATTTAAATCAACATATAACAATCTAAAAATGTATTTAAATTCTAGAATTGATGATGGTTACTTATGGTGGTTGTTTTTATCTGTTTAGCCATAAATAAATATTCTGTTAATTCATGCGGATTGATATGTACATGTATAAGTAACCACTATCATTTAAAAGCTATAACTTGTAATAAAATATACTAATCAGTTAGTAAACTAAAAACAAAACTATTAAAAGTATTATCTAATTATCTTAATACTGACTCACATTATGCTTCTTTAAATTACACCCAATCTGAGATTGTGACAGAGCAGATTCCAAGGACTACTGTATAATTATTTCTCTTGTAATGTCAATGAATAGCAATATTGGTGTTCCCCGTTATTTTAACTGCTTACAAGTGACCATATGTGTATACCATTTATATGATTAGATGGTTTCTCTTGGTTAGAATAGTATTTTGATTGTGTCAAGGGGGAACTGTATTTATCTTTTTTACACGTAAGTTCTCTAAAAGGATATTATTTTTAAAGTGTTTACAACTGTATCTTTTCGCTGCCATGTGACATATAGTAATGCTAATGATACAGAATGTCTGCAGAGTTCTTGCTACAAATTAATTTGTGTCCTTTGCATTCTGCACAGACTTCCCAGAATGTAGTGCATTAAGATTATAAGACAAAAACTCGTGTTTGATACCCAGAATTAATAACTTAAACTTAAATATTAAAGAAGTTAAAGAAATTTGTTTTCAGTTTTCAACTTGAATAATTTGAGTTTCTTGCCAGCAATGCAACAACAATTATACAAGTAGGAATAAACTATGCCAAAGCTTTCAAGAACAAGTCAAACTTAAGTTTTTTACCATAATTCCATAGGCAAGTTATATAAAGTATAATGTTCTGTATCGAGCTCTTTTAACAAGCAACTCATATTGCCCATTTGTTTTAATTTGTTTGTTTGTTGTTATTTACACCATGGACTATTTGAGTGGTGCTCACCCTGAGAGTTGAAACCCATTTTTAGTAGTGGGAGCCCTCTGACTTACCACTGAGTCACTGGGGGGAAACTGTTTTAGTAAAGCAAAAAGTGCATTTCTTTATGACCAATGGAAGTTAAGGTTTAGCTTGGTTTGAAGGAAACAGGAAGTGGAAGATATCTACTAATCCTGGAAGGTATGTTGAGTTACTTGCAACAAGAATGATGTAAGAAAAACATGTAGGTTCAAGAAGTCTTGATAGAAATGAATAAAAACCCTATAACCCCAGTGCTTTCAAAAGGTGGACCTTTCTTCTTCAGGGGCAAACTGAGAAACACAAATAAGGGTTTTACACAGGTTTCTTTCATAATACTACTCATTCTCATGCTAATTTTAAATGTTTTTATGTTCAATTTTTGTTAGTCATTTCCTATTTTTAGTAAGCCTCAGTAAACTTTAGTTTTTTGTTTTAAATTTCATGAAAAGCTATATTCCTGATTTAGCAGTGACACACTAGAGGGAAGTCAGCTAGTCGACATCACCCATTGCCAACACTCTAGCGAATCTTTTACCAATGAATAGTAGGATTGACCATCATATTATAATGCTCCCATGGCTGAATGGGTGATCACATTCAGTGACATAGAATTGAACTCATGACCCACAGATTGCAAGTTAAATGCTCTAACCACCATGCTATACTAGGCCCAATAAAATTTAATAAAATTCCATTCTGAAAGTAATAGTATTTTGACTTACGTCTAATGCATTGTATCACTATGAATAAACTGTTTTGTTTTTTTTCACTATTTTTGACTTGTCCATCTCTTTCAATACTTTCACTCAAAAAAAAATCTATATGTTCAAAAGTTGTCAATTTTCTTCCTAGTGCATGGTCCACTGGGGGAGGGGAGGTGCACAATATTTTTATAAGCACATAAACAGACTGAAAATATATATGATCATTTTCAAGCCTATGTTATTAACAATAATATTTTGTGTTTTAAAATTATGAAAAATATCCATACATTCTGCACAAAATTCTTCTTTGACCAGATTTGGTCACATGAACTTACCTGTTGAGAACCAGAATTACTGTAGATGATGTTGTGAATAGCATCTGGGACAGACCATGAACTCAGGGTTTCACTAGAATCTGACTCATCTACACCCGTCACTTTAATCTCTTCATACGGACTCTGATAAGGCTTATACCGTGAAATGGAAGGTTTTTGTCGAGGAGTGGTGGTTATCTTTCTGTCATGGATATCTAATTAAAGAGGAAAAAAATATGTTAATATCTAAACAATGAAATTACAACTACATGCACATACCTGTAAAAAAATGAAATTACAGATACATTTAGTAATACCAAGAGAAAATCAGTTTATCCTACTAATTTATTTAGTATTTTTTATTTTCTTTCACAAATCAAATATTGTATTGGGAAAAGAAGACAAGAATATGTGCATTGCAAATGTATAAGAAGACAGAAAAAAATACTAACTGCAGAACAACTCTTTTGAGTCAATAAGACTTACTTGATTGTTGTGGCCTATTTGGTGGGTGCTGGGAGTAATTTCCTAAGGTATGGCTTTGCTGCTTAATTCTCTGAGAAAAAGGCTTAACAAGGTAAGGCTCTGGTGTTTTAGAATTCCTCAACTTCTGCCGATCAAGCTCTGCCTCTAAAACTTTGAGTGGCAGTCGTTTTGTTCCTTCAGGTAAAAACTGGTTGTCAGTGAAAACTACAAAGAAATATACTGAAAAAATATTTAGCTTAAACACACTAGATCAATCATGTTAACTCTCAAATTGCCCAACCTACTATTCACTGCTGGTGAGGCCCACATATAACATCACAATGAGTAATTTTACAGTTTTGTCTGTTACAACAGTCAGAGTACAGAACCGACCAAAACAATTTGGTGAAATCACTCCTTTTCTATGTAGGATACACAAGAATCCCCAGCACTAACTGACAGGATTAATTGCAATATTAACAGTATTTTTGAATATTTTTGTGTGCTCATAAGCTCTTAAAGCCCCTGTAAACAACAAAGTTATGGATCCAGTAGAAATTTGATGCATAAATACTTAAGAACAATTTGTTTTAAAAACCCAACAGATTGTGGATTCCATTGAAAATTCTAGGTATAAAATTTCTCCTCAGCATCTTGGGTTTTCTAAAAATTCAAAAGCAACGTCTTAGTTTAAATCCTACTTTCACAACTAACAGTGACACATGCCTAAACAAGAGATAATTTTACCACAGTGTAAACACACACACACACACACACATACTGTTGGTTATAACATTTAAAGTTAGTTAAATGTACTTTAATCCACAGAAGTGGACAATAAACTTTTACAACTAGTACAGCTGGTAATGCCTGGAAGTTGTAACATCTCTTGGTTATTTTATAATGGAATGACCAACAGTGACATGAATTTTGCATACACTCTGGTAGACTGTTTTTATAATGAGTAGTTCTCTCAGCCTTACACAACTTTATGGGCAGTTAATATTCTTTAATTTTTGGCAACAATAGTGAGATTGATGTGCCCTATCCTTTCTTCAAGGTTACTTCCATTAACATTATTGATTACTGTATTTATTATAACTAATTTTTATTATTATAAAGAATATTTAACATGGCTAACTTTACTGATTTATTCCTAACCTATGTCTACTAAGCTGGCCAAGCCAAATATAATTCTTAGTACGGTGTGGTAGTCCTCACTTAGATATCAGCACAAAGAGGTGATACTTTTATCCCAGTATGGACACACAGAGTTAGAAAAGAATATTTGATATATCTACGTTTTATTATTTCTAATTTAATCAAATTTTATGTTTGTTATTTTACTATAAGGATTATGCTGCATTATTAGTTAATATTAGTTACATATACTTACATACTAGTATCATCTACTGTTCCTGCAATCTTACAAAATATTAAGTTAAAATTTCTGTAAAATACCACTTTCAGTTTTATTTTCAGATTTAAAATAAACTGTTTTTATATATTTGCAAATTAACAGATGCATCCACTCAAGTAACAAATTTCACCTTTAATTTCTTAATTATATTATTGGAACTTTCACTATAACAAAGTTATCTCTTAAAATAAGTCAGACTGAAGTAAAAAAAAGCATGTGACTTACCATAAATTTTCTGTAGAGAATGAATTCTCTTTGGATCAATTCCTTTCACATGCATCTCATCTAGAGCTTGTAAGTATGGTCTTTTTAAAGGAAAAAGCTTGGAATGGGGACCAAACCTGTGAATATCATGACGCTGTTCTTGGATATTTTCTGAATTATTTTCATAGTCAGAAAAGACTATAGTCGTGGTGCTTCCAAAAGATATCTTTTTCTCGTTTGGCTTTAGAGTTACTGTACTACCCAATGGGATGTCAGGGACAGTAAATGTCGCTCCCAGATCTAGTGGACTCACATCTGGAACAGAAAACGTTCTCTCATGTATATTCTGTTCATATTCTTCATTGATTTGAGAAAGAATTTCATCTTCATCTTCCTGAATATCAGACAGAGCTCTACTGTAATTGAAGAACAGGTCAGAAGCTGAGCTCTTGATGTTATTATTTACTGATGTTACTGAATCTTGAACTGACTCCTGTGGTGTTCTCATTGATAGAGAAGGTGACATGGTGAGATCCTTCAAAAGTTCTGCTGCTTGCTCCTTTCTCAATTGATAATGTTGTAGATAACGTTCATTTCTTGCAGCTTTTTTCTCTTGCTGGACTTGTGTAATGTTTTTCAAAATTGTCTGTTCCAAAAGAGTTAAGTAATCTTGCTTCAAAATGAAATCATTAAATACAATTATACGAAATAGAACAATAAGTACAAAAAATATGGTAGATGCTAGTTTCTCAGACTGAGTTAACTTGTTGACATGACTGACACAAAGAAAGATTTCATCATTATAATTTATTTTCATCACTGCTGTTAATGGGCTTCATTAAGTAGTTAACATAAAGCAGAATACATCCAAGAGTCAATGTCAAAAGTAAAAATATAATAAATATATTACATAACATTTAATTTTCATTAAGTTTTTAATCCAATTTTCAGCATTTTAACCATCATAAGGAAGATTAAAATTAGTATATTCATTCAAAAGTTTTAATGAAATCTTAACAGAACAGCTAATTACACTTATATGCATGATATAAAAGAATACTCAAAACATACGAGAATGATCAACTTTCATTAAAAAATATATCAAAGCATATTACTTACTTGTTAATTTTTCATTTCATTAACTCACCTGTTATGAATTCATTATGGTAAGCATGTGAAATACATTTTAATCAGTTACAAGTTCACTATGTACTTCAATCTGTCACTAGTTCACTATGGTATACGATACAATAAACTTTAATCTGTCACAAGTTCACTATGGTATACACATGTACAATGTACTTCAATCTGTCACAAGTTCACTATGGTATATATGTACAATGTACTTCAGTGTGTCACAAGTTCACTATGTTAAACGTGTACTACACTTCAATCTGTCACTAGTTCACTATGGTATATGATACAATACACTTTAATCTGTTACAAGTTCACTGTGGTATACACATGTACAATGTACTACAATCTGTCACAAGTTCACTATGGTATATATGTACAATGTACTTCAATCTGTTACAAGTTCACTATGGTATATATATATATGTACAGTGTACTTCAAACTGTTACAAGTTCACTATGATATATATGTACAATGTACTTCAAACTGTTACAAATTCACTATGGTATACGATATAATACATTTTAATCTGTTACAAGTTCACTATGGTATAAATATATTATGGGTAGAACACTTTCTGCTTCAAATCAGTTTATTTCAAGCATTAAAGAAATGAGGTTCAATCACTCACATGAGATTTAGCTCTTGCATATACAGACTCACGGTTTTCAGTAGTCTGGAGGTGTCTGTTTATAATCAGACCCTTGAGGTCTTGATAAGATTCAGACTCAGTCAGCTGAGCCTGACTTAAGAATCCACTTGACATCTGATCAGCCTTTTCTGAGACAGAAATGCCTGAAGATGCTTCATCATTAACTAAAGCTTGAGAACATGTTCTTTGAATGTCAGATTTTGATCCTTCTCCTCTTTTCTGATCATCCTCATGCTTTAAATTATGAAGATCAGAACTCCTGGAAAAAACAACAACAAAGATTTAACTAATCGTTTGGAAGAGTTATATTAGAATTTGGAAAAACTTAGACCATTTTGGCATTAACAAGTCTCAATGCCTTAAACATGTTTTTCTCTTTCCACAAATGCTTACGCTGAATTAGTACATGGAACTTTTAACATTAATAATGTTAATTATTGAATTACAAAGATGTCCCTGCATGACACCTGTAATAAACATGAATATAGATCCATGACAAATCAATATCAACATTTACAGTATGAGAAGTTACAGTGCACATGTTGATGTATCAGCAGTTGTGGCTTAAATTATAGTGGGTGGATCAAATTTAAGATCATTTTAATTCTTTTACACTTAAAGAGTCTCATTTTCCATCCACACTATAAACTTTTGTAGATCTTATTCATTTCATTACTACTCAACTAATTCTTACTTATTTAAACAACATTATGCTATTTTAACAAATATAAACAAACTTTTATTCAGTAGAACAACTTATTCCATTTCAGCTTCTTCAGTAATAAGTAATGATGCAGGGATAATGTCAGTGTTTTAGGGATAAGTAATGATGCAGGGATAATGTCAGCTTCTTCAGTAATAAGTAATGATGCAGGGATAATGTCAGTGTTTCATGGATAAGTAATGATGCAGGGATAATGTCAGTGTTTCAGGGATAAGTAATGATGCAGGGATAATGTCAGTGTTTCAGGAATAAGTAAAGATGTAGGGATAATGTCAGAGTTTCAGGGATAAATAATGATGTAGGGATAACATCAGAGTTTCAGGGATAAATAATGATGTAGGAATAACTTCAGTGTTTCAGGGATAAGTAATGAAGCAGGGATAACATTAGTGATTCAGGGATAAGTAAAGATGTAGGGATAATGTCAGAGTTTCAGAGATAAATAATGATGAAGGGATAACATCAGAGTTTCAGGGATAAATAATGATGTAGGGATAACTTCAGTGTTTCAGGGATAAGTAATGAAGCAGGGATAACATTAGTGATTCGGGAATAAGTAATGACATGGGGATAACTTCACTGTTTCAGGGATAAGTAATGACATGGGGATAACTTCACTGTTTCAGGGATAAGTAATGATGTAGGGATAACATCAGTGTTTCAGGGATAATGTCAGTGTTTCAGGGATAACATCATTGTTTCAAGGATAAGTAATGATGCAGGGATAACATCAGTGTTTCAGGGATAAT
>NW_013670463.1:30668-46638 GCF_000517525.1 Limulus polyphemus | reverse complement strand
AGACATGGGGATAACTTCACTGTTTCAGGGATAAGTAAAGACATGGGGATAACATCACTGTTTCAGGGATAAGTAATGAAGCAGTGATAACGTCAGTGTTTCAGGGATAAGTAATGATGCAGGGATAACATCAGTGTTTCAGGGATAAGTAATGATGCAGGGATAACATAAGTGTTTCAGGGATAAATGATGATGCAGGAATAATGTCAGTGTTTCAAGGATAAGTAATGAAGCAGGATTAATGTCAGTGTTTCAGGGATAAGTAATGGTGCAGGGATAACATCAGTGTTTCAGGGATAAGTAATGAAGCAGTGATAACGTCAGTGTTTCAGGGATAAGTAATGAAGCAGTGATAATGTCAGTGTTTCAGGTATAAGTAATGAAGCAGTGATAACGTCAGTGTTTCAGGGATAAGCAATGAAGCAGGGATAACATCAGTGTTTCAGTGATAAGTAATGAAGCAGGGATAATGTCAGTGTTTCAGGGATAAGTAAATGATGCAGGAATAATGTCAGTGTTTGAGGGATAAGTAATGGCACAGAGAGAATATGTGTACTTCGAATAAACGTCAAAGTAAGTTGAATAGTCTACTTGGTGGTTCAGAGTTTACATAAATATACTGAACGTATACACTATTAAAATATTTGAGAAAAGTTAAAAAAAGTGGGAGTTACATGAGACTTTCCTTACAAACATCAAAATGAGAAGAAACAAAAATGTTACGAGACTTTCATTTTTCTTAACTTTTCTCAGATATTAAAAAAGTGTATACCTTTTCATATTTCCAAAGCTATATATTTTATTTTGAACCAAGTGAATTTTTTTATCTCAACATCATTTAAGTATGAAATGTGTGAGTTAATCTCACAAATGGAACATGACTCTGATTTAATACTTTCAGCTGCTTACAGTCTCTAAATGAGTAATGTTAACAATTTCTTTGATCAACAAGCACTGTTTTTTTTATTGATGGGGCTCAAAAACAGTAAAAATAAGATCATTATTGTTATGTTAGAAAAACAGCTATTTAAAGTAAACATCAAATACTCCACCAAGCTTACTGTCCAAATAGAATATAATCAATGCTCAAAATACATTTTTCTATACAACCTGTATTACATTATATTTAAAACTTCTACATTTTTTAGTTCTATTCTTCTCTATCTTTTTAACCTCAAAAGCTATGTTTAATTTAACGGATAACCTAAATACTCCTCACAAATGAATTCCTAACCCTACTGGTAAATAATTATGAATTAACTTTAGTCACTAGAGGGATCTCTCTCCAAGCGAAGTCTAGCATTGTCATCTCAAGTAACTTAAATGCAAGATTTAAAGAGCTTCTTCATGTCATGAATAATACCCAGATTTAAAAAAAATTTGCATAAACAAAACCTTATCCCCAAATTACCATCTTGAGTCACCTTGCCAATAAATAATTTCTGTTTTTGACCAGATACAAAGGTTAATTGCCAATGTGTCATATAAACTGAAGCATTAGTATTGTATAGGTTAATTATCACTGTGATATGTACAATGAACTTTTGTTACTTCCTGTACTATAAGTTTAGAAATGAAAAAATCAATATCTCTCTCTATCTTACTTTTCTGAACCAATCTGGCAACTATTTTGCCAATTATTTGCTACTTTTCTGAGGTTTCATTTTTAATACTTAAATTCTTTTTTGACATTTAACCAACCTAGCACATCTATAGAAATGCTTTTAGAATAATCTTTCTCTACCAAATAGTTGTAAAATTGGTTCAGGAAAGTAAGATAGAAAGAAATTTAGATGTTTTCTTTTATCATTTCCAAACTTATAGTATAGGAATGACAAACGTTCATTGTACATATCCCAGTGATAATTAACCTTTACAGGCTAGTCTTGACATTTATTGGTTGTGAGATTCAGTTCCTATGGTTTCTCACCCTAGATCGTTTATTGCAGAAGTTTCATGCAAAACTACACAAAGGCCTACATGTGCAAAAATGTCCTTAATTTTCAACTGATAAACTAGATGGAAGGCAGCTAGCCAACAGCATCCATCACCAACTCTTGGATTACTTGTCTGACCAAACAGAGGGACTTGACTCTTGGTCTTAAAGCTCACCCATGGCCCTAAACACACGCAGAATACTTTTATGGCAGCAGGCCATTAACCACGAACCTTTTGGTTCACAGTCCAGCACATACCTGCATTTTATACAATAATGAACATCAGCACAGAAACTAAGTACTGTTTACTGAAATCCTACTCTGGAGGTTATGATACCACTAAGTAACAACATTCCAGTCATGTTATTTTAACGATGTTTTACGATCAATTTAATAGTTTATTAGCAATACATCTTATACAGTGTGCATGCTTCTCAACATTTTAACATTCAGAAAGTAGAGTTATCATGTTACATATTGTAAGAGAGAATATCAGTTAAACAATATGAAATAAACATTATTTACATAAATATCTGTATATTCCAAGTTTATACTTTCTATTTACCTTGGAATTTCTGTGGCAACTTCATGATCAGAGCACGTGCCAGTAGGTTCATTGTCCATAAGATCATATCCACTGGTAATTTCTTCATCAACATAGTATGCACTGCTTAAGTGTTCAACTGTTTTTAGAAACTATAAATTTGATGTATATGACACATTAGATAGGAGTGTATAATCTAATTCAATACATTTATATGATAACAAAAGTAAACAAATCAATCACTAGATGTTTTCTTTTTTTTGTGATACAAGTGTATTTCCTAAGTTATGCTACAAGTACATTACTGGTTTATAATTAACGGATATAATTAAATAGCATTTAATAAGATTTAAATATACTTCAGTAAGGATCTTTGAAGTTGCAAGCCATGATGTTCAGTAAACGAGATGCAAGATGTTCACTTACATGAAGAATGTGGGTTACATTATTCTAGAACAAAATGTTCACTTACATGAAGAACGTGGGTTAAATTATTCTACGACAAAATGTTCACTTACATGAAGAACGTGGGTTAAATTATTCTAGATTTTAGCTCAAGCCTTTCCACAAAAAGATAGTCATCTACTAATCATATTAACTCTAGGTCATTTAAAATCATAATATTGGCACTGATTAAAAGTTTGTTGTCAATTATTGCTAGCAACTACATGTTCTTACCAGGTATTAAGGTATTTTTAAGAGATATACTAAAAAATGTGCCAGATAGTTTCAAAATACACAAATATATATAATTAAACATCACATGAACAAAATGTTGCAATGTCTAGTAAACTTTTACTATCTCTACATCTTGCTTCAAATTGTTTAGATTTAGAAAAACTTGATTTTCCTCCCTTTGTTTTTTGGTTGCAAAAGCACAAAGAACTTTTTTAAGGCCTACCTTCTTGAATTTAGTAAAAGCTTATTTTATATGTAAGTTGATTACCTTGCATTTTGTCTGTTTACAAAAACAGTTTCCAGGCCAGTAAGACATAACAAAGAACATAAAATGAGCATAAAACACTGTTTCTATTTAAAGTAATTTTAACATAAAACCTTTCTTGATTTTTGCAACTCTACAAAGTTTCCATCCTCACCAACTTGATAAAGCCAGGCCTGCATAGAGTTATACAGTCCCGATGAGACTGCTTAACATAATTACTATGTTAGTTGTCAGGTTTTGTAAGGCTGAATTCTTTACAGTAGGTGTCTGTGACTAGTTGGCAATAAATTTCAACTATAAACAAACAGCAACACAGTCTGCTTGTTTTAAAATAATATATTAAAACAAATCAGACATATATACAAATATTCATTACACTGTTGGTTATTTCAGTTGTATCCAGAGGTAGAAATAATTGTCTCTTTTTCTTCAAAGTCCACACAGGCTGGTTCAGTTACTTTAGAATACAATTGAGAAGACAAATTATTATTCTCTACTCTGTTATTACAACACAGTCTGTGATAATTTCACTTTAAAAATCACCACTAAACACTCTTTGTCACTAAACTCATGATCATGCAGTCTAGAACTAAATAATGATTTTTGACACATATTCATACCCTGATAGAAGTCTAGAATATTCCATGCGATACTAGATATTCTGATCAAATAATAATTATAAATCAAGCCAATGAGAAACTCAGAAAGTTCTAGCAACATATGCAATAATGTCACTATTGTAAACAATCACTAATTCATAAAAATTGAACTACCTGTTTGGTGTTCCGGAATCCCTTTTCAACATTTTCTGACATTTCTTCAATAGCTTCCAACTGTTGCTGCATCATTGCAAACTGTTCCGGTAGGCTTGAGGCTTTGTTCTTCTGCTGTACCTCCACTTCTGGTTTATCTATGCTACTGAACATTATCATATTAATATTGTTTATAAACAATAAAACATTTTTGATTATTAAACCAGGAACTTTACACAAATATCTAATGTTCAGAATTAGTACAGTTTTTAAGTTAAAACAAATGCACAGGAATTAATTTACACATATTAAACTGATTACTTAATAACTAGATCTGGATGATTTAATAGATTAATCAATTATTTATCTAATCAAAATTAGATTTCCAATTATTAGTTTTTGATTATTCCAACAATTGATTAATCAATATTATGATGAAATCAATCATAACAAAAATAATCAACCGGTAGAAATTAGGGTTTTCAGTTATTCCAACTATCCAAGTAAATGAAATATTACTATTATGTTTGTTTGTTGTTACGCATAAAACTCGTAATGGGCTATCTGTACTCTAACCAATACTGGTATCAGTGTGCCAGCAAGTCCTGGTGATTCGGGATGGAAGGGTGCCTCATGATTCAAAGGCCTTTATTTTTTAGAGTTTGATTCCTATTGCCATCAAATTTGCTCACCCTGTCTTTAATGGGAAAGCTTCTAAAGCTATCTGCCACTGTAACTAATTTTGAATTGCTGACTAGAAGGAAACAACTGGCCTGGCAGCACCCATCTCCAGCTCTTGGGATACTTTTTTCTTGTACTTGGATAACAGTATTCTGGTTTGAAGAAACTGTACTAATTGATTAGCTGAATGTAATCGATTAATGAACCTGTTGATTAATTGATTTGCAAGTACCACTTATCACTGAGCTCTATAAGTAACAAGGAAATTATACAGGAGTTTTAGATCTTACTTCATAGAGTCTCTAGATTGTTAACAACCTGTTAGAATACTACAGCAATTGAATATATAAATATGAAGGTACATAAAATAAATGAAGAATACTGTCTGAACATAAGACAAGTGGTCAAAAAAATACCATACCATTTGGTCCTATATAACATATACAATATTTATAAACTAAATGTCTCCATACAACAGTTTTTCAAGGTATTCAAACTTATTAGGACATTTTGTACCACTTTCAAGTCAGCCACTATGTGAGGTTATAAAAAAAGACTTCATAAGTACACCCACCCCCAATAAAAAAAAAAATGCACCAATTCCACCAGACCAACATCATCCTATCTATTTTCCAGAGAAGTCAATAAAATGTAGGAAAAGCTTAATTAAAAAGACCATCCTGTTTTGTAATGTGTGATAAAACAGGCTGTTTTTAAACACCTCTTGATTATAAATATTTAACATTTAATTAATAATGTACTAACTAATCTACAGCTCCCCATCCTGTTAAAGCTCCTCTAAATGTTGAACAAGTTTCAGTGATATCATCTGTATCTATACATGTGACTAGTTTCATGTTAAACACATTTATAAAAGTCCTACAGTTAATTTTTCAGTCATTATTCAATCAGAATCCAATTCTGATGTAGTTACTGACTACATCTGATAACATACAAATAGTTGGTAATTTCCTGAAATATGCAATTAATGGACTTGTTTATGCAAAATTTAATAATATTCAACCATAATAAATGTATAATACTTGTATTTTTATTCTTGACCATACAAAAATTCATTCAAAGATGATTTCCCTCGTGCAACTGTCATTCAATAAGTAATTTTTATAGTCAATGTTTTAGTCATATTTTTAGAACTAAGGATGAAAAGAAAGGTTTGGCAGCTCAAATTCTACAGAATTGTTTTTAAAAAACTCTTAATTATAAATATTTAACATTTAAAAGATTCCCACTGTCCCTATCTACTATCTAGCGAAACCACAGCCAAGGGAACGGGCTTGGAAAATCACCGAAGATATGTTCCTTTAGAACTAAGGATGAAAAGAAAAGTTTAGCAGCTCAAATTCTACAGAAAATCAAAATTATTAGGCTATTGTGAGCTGCTATTAGAACAAGTTACATTTTATAAGTTGTTGGATTATGCAAAATTTATTTCCATTATATAAAAAAAACTTATCCAAACCTTTCTTTTAAATTTTAAAGACAAAACTTACTGAATTATACTAAAGAAAAATTAATTATATAATTGTGATTTTGATTTCATCCTTTTCTTAGCCTCAACATAAGGCACAAACTTTTAAGAATTTAAATACATTCATTTTTATAAATGAGAACTTACCTTCGGATGAATGAAACGGATGGCTCATTTAAGGCTTCTGACAGAGAATTTAAAAATACAAATAAAATTTTAGTTACTAACAAATAGACTTAAAAAACATTAATGTTAATTAATTATTTTCAACAGAATTGGAATATCCTAAAATTCAGCAGAAATAAAAGCATGGTCTGTAATATTTTCAAATAGTCTGTAATCCCTTCAATTACTGTTTGTAATCCTTTAAAGCGCTGTCTGTAATCCCTCAAAGCCCTGTCTTTAATCCCTTATTTACTACTATTATACCACAAACATTTTTAACAAACATTTAATCATAAACTTTGTAGAACAACATACAGTGGATTATAAAGTTTTTCTTAAATTAGTTTCTGATGTTTGTCTAAAAAAATAATATTTTAAAAAGTTTTCAATATATCTAATTAGATATGTTACTATGGTTCACATTAGTACAGGTATTAACAATCATAACTTTAAAAATCAAAACTACACACATTACTGGTAAGCAATAATAATATATCCCTCTCTATTTAGTCAATTTGTTAAGAGATTAAACTAATGTTGATTACACATGAAAACACTATTATATAATTTAGGTAATTAATTTTGACAAACAAAAAAGTATAATTACAATGATATAAGTTCCCTAACAAATACCATTCTTTACAAATCCTACTAATACAAAACCATTAAAATTGTACTGTTCACAAAAAATGCACAATGAACCAATCAGCAGCATTAACTACATACCACTACTGACAATAATTATATTCCTGTACAGAACTGAATTAGTAGAATTAACTACACACCACTACTGAGAATAATTATATTCCTGTACAGAACTGAATTAGTAGAATTAACTACACACCACTACTGAGAATAATTATATTCCTGTACAGAACTGATCACCAGCATTAACTACACACTACTACTGACAATAATTATGCTCCTGTACAGAACTGATTAGAAGAATTAACTACACACCACTACTGACAATAATTATATTCCTGGACAGAATTGATTAGTAGAATTAATTACACACCACTACTGACAATAATTATATTCCTTTATAGAATTGATTAGTAGAATTAATTACACACCACTACTGACAATAATTATATTCCTGTACAGAACTGATTAGTAGAATTAATACACACTACTACTGACAATAATTATACTCCTGTACAGAACTGATCACCAGCATTAACTACACACTACTACTGACAATAATTAAATTACTTTACTGAAACCATCAGCAGACTCTTCTTGGGTTATTAAATTATTTATATAGAAATATAAAACAAAGAAATGAGAAAGATCTGAAAACATAGGTGGAAATACTTAATACTACTGTGTACAAAACAAAATAATAACAATACTCCAAAGCCATCAGAGTATGAAGGGAAGAAATGAAAATGTTAGTCTTCATGGCTAAGCAGATAAACTATATGATAAGTATTTCAGTTTTGAGATCTACGACACGATTCCAATCTCATAATTTTACATGTTAGAAGAAAACCCTGAAGAATAAATTGGCACAAGCTCACTGCTTACTCCTGTACAAAATACTAGGAGGAGTCTGGTCTCAGATATTATATTTTTTAATATATTTTCTGGAAGAGGATATAAAAGAGTGAAGAAGAGCAACTGAAAGCATATGAAAAAAAAAAAACTCTAAGAAAAAGTGTCTATGTGCAGAAAGTTCCTGATGAGAACCATATTGTGAAAGGGAAGAATCTGAAAGAGGACAAGTAATACACCTAAACAAGGCTACACAATAGGCTATCTGTGCTCTGCCCACCACGGGTATCGAAACCCGTGTTTCTAGTGTTGCGAGTCTGCAGACATGCCACTAGGGGGCTACATAGGAAGTTTCATTTGTTTGTAGTTAGGCACAAAGCTACACAATGCGCTGTCTGTGCTCTGTCCACCACGGGTATCGAAACCCGTGTTTCTAGTGTTGTAAGTCTGCAGACATGCCACTGGGGCTACAGAGGAAGTAATGATGCATAGAAAAGAATGTTGTACAAAACACTTTACCCTTACCTCAAACTAGAAGAATGGAGTTTAATAAAAGAATTGGCTAGCCTAAGCTCCTGTAAATAAAAAAATATATAACCCAAAGAAAATCATAGTAAGAAGAGCATTTTTCGCACACACACAAAAAAGAAATTATGAAAAACTGTCTCAGGAAAAACCTCGATAGAAAAAAGATATTGAAGAAACAAAATCAACAAAGGAGGAGAATGTTAGAAGAAAGCAAAACCATACTTTCAGAAGGAGTACCCAAACTTGGATTGTGTGGTAGTATTGAAAAACGATTACAATACTACTGAACTTAACAACAACACCACACATCACTACTGACAAGAAATAACATACTTTAATATTATAATAACTGCAACAGACAAACCACCACTGAAAACAAAAGTCTAAAATAGTAAACCCATATAGCAATCTATACATGAAATTACACCAAACACTTCAATGTTCACAATGAATCAGTTCTGCAAAGTCTCCATTAATATTGTCACCATTATACTTACCAATGTTAACAGATGATTTAACTACTTCCTTGATGTTTTCTTTTACATGTGGTTTTTCTAAATATTTGTTTTCTACATCGTTGT
Organism: Limulus polyphemus; assembly: GCF_000517525.1. NCBI lineage: Eukaryota > Metazoa > Arthropoda > Merostomata > Xiphosura > Limulidae > Limulus > Limulus polyphemus. The sequence goes on along the minus strand of NW_013670463.1, from coordinate 37,521 downwards.
TTTTCCCAGCTGTGTACAGTTGAAAATTCTGTTCATTTTCCTCCGCTTCAACATGAAAATCAGGATCGGTATTTTGAAGATGACTCACACCTTCGTTGATGACCAAATCTGTCAAGTCTTCCACTCTAACTGGAGCTTGTGAATTTTGGGAATCCTCTATTAGCTGTGAATTCAAATTATAATTGTTCTTACTAAAGACTAATCCCTGTTTTACAGCTGGATTTTCATTAAACACAACGACATCATTATCTGTCTGTAACATCTTTTTGTCCTTTTCTTTAAGAACAACAGATGAAGTTCGTAGCTCAGCATTGGATCCGAAGCCTTTTCTGTGCTGTAAACTCTTTCTGTCTTTTTTTTTTTCAGTGACAACTAATGATTTTTGTGTTTTTTTATTAAATACATCATAATCCTCTGCCTGTGACATCTTTTTGTCTTGTTCTTCAGCCACAACAGAAGAAGTCTGTAGCTCACCATCAGATACAAAATCTTTTCTAGGTCTTAAGTTTTTTCTTCCTTTATTATCTGCAAAGTCTGATGAAATTTGTAAACTGGGCTTTATATCAGCCACATCAGTTTTTCTCTTATAGTCACAATATTCCTTAAATCTTTCTTCTTTATTTTGATATGCAACTTGTAAAGTTTTTTCATAGGCTTGTATTTCTTTGGCCAGCTGAACGTGTCTGTTTTCTTCAGAACTTCTAGAGTTACCTTCTTTTTTTTGTAGATTTATGCTTTCGTTTATTTCGTGTTCACCTTCTTCTTCATCACTGTCTGTCTGGGTTGCAGTGTCTGTGATCAGTGAAAACGATTAACAATTAATCTATAGTCTGCCTTTGGGCAACTATTTTGCTAAAAATATTTTGCAGAATTACAAAAAACAAATGCATGTTTCCTGAAAAATCTCTAGTTATATGACATAAAAAACAAGAAGATATTTTCTCTCTCTCAGGTATCAGTCTTTTTTGTTAATAAATATTGTCATCTGAACAATACTATTTACCATTGGTACAACCAAAACTAGGCTCACCAATAACATGCCATCTCTAGCTTCAATCTTTTTTAAAAAATCATGAAAAATCATATAAGTAGGAACTGCTTGTCACTATGTTAAATCTGCTACTCCAACTTTACGTTTACCTCCCTAAGGTACAGGGGCTAACCTACCCTTGTAATTCTTACACAAGCACTATGTCATCCTTTATCTTACTGTTCTACATCAATTAATCTATTTTTGTAATTTCTAAGCTGTGATCTAGAAAAGTTTAATTCTCTCAAGCATTCTCCTCAATATTTATGGAGTTTTTAAAGTTAACATTTTCCTAAACTGAATATGTATTTCTGAATAGATACTTAACTCCAATCACTAGCACATGATCATATGCATTGAAAGTGGTGAGGAAAAGTGGTGCAGAGAGGTAAGTATCTATTGGAAACACTGACATTCTCCCTGCATCATTACTTATTACTGAAGAAGCTGAAATGGGTAAGGAACATGTTAACTTCAAAAACGTTAACTTACCTCTGTGCACTACTAAGAGCTAAAATCCAACATTGAAGAGGGTGGAAGGGCTGATGCTTTACAAGTACAAAGATTAACTTCTTTCTGAAAAAGCAACAGAAAAGAAAAGCCCATGGGATGTGACTTCCATAAGACTGAGGGTCACCTAGTGGTGCAGCACCCAATAGGAGACTGCATCCTTCTCAAATAAGGAATACTGTTCATGAAATATTTGTAATTATTATTTGTACCAAAATCATTGAGCAAAAGGAAAATCCAGTGCCGGTGATAAAGTGTTTCCTAGGTGGGTGGAACATTTGAATGTAGAATGTAGAGATAGGGCTTTAGGACATTCCATCTTGGACAAATACGTACATGAGATAGATAATATAATGACAGGTGGAGAGACCAGGAGCCCTAACCTGCATTCCAAGGCAAATCAAAGTCCAACGTGGCTGGACATATCTGCTGGAAACTGCTTGGGAGGTACTGTAATGGGGTATCCTGAACTACACTTCAGAGTAACCCAAGATCTCAAACAAGGGGTAGGCCCAACTCGTCTCTGAGCTTGGAACTGGGAAGTAAGGGTTTTCTCGTGCTCACTAAAAAATGTGGATGGAATAAACATAGGGGAAATTATTGGAGAGTATGCAAGGAGATCAATGTCATCAGGCATAATCACTTGGAAAAAAGGAAGGGCAAGCTAAGTGTAAGGGCAGGACTACATCTGGTGCTGTCTGTTTTTTTGTAAAATGTATGGAAATGGCCACATCATTTTTAAAGATATACCACAGAGGAAGTCTTGCAGAAAACCCTATCTCAACAGTGGGCACTAAGAAGGGCAGATAGGTTTAACACATTCTATACTCTCCCACTTTATGTGGATTTCATGTACTCCCTGTGAGACAATGCCAGCCACTTGGTGGGATCTGATGGAATGTAGTGGTTAGTTATGTTATGTTCAGTCTGGTATATTTTGCTTCCTCCATTTATTTGATGTGTTGGAATGTGCACAAAAAATAATGGTATACACATGAAGGTGCCATGAAACTTGTGAATGACATAGAGACAACATAAGAACAGCAATGAAGTCAGAAATTAAACTCAACAGGCAAAACTCACCACACTAGAGCCTCTGGGTAGACTGGAGAATAGCAACTAAAAGGAGGAAATAACCAGAGGCACATGAAACCACTCAATTATTTAAATAATGGGAAACAACTGTGTTAGGTGTAGTCCATATACCAGTCTGTAAGATCTTCTCTAAAGGCCAGAAGTGAAGAGAGGCTATGATATGTCAAATCTGGAGAGAGGTGATGTTAAAAAGTTATCAGTCGAACTCACCTAAAAAGGAATTTGTCATACAGATGACCTGACAAACCCAATTGGCTAAATTGGAAGGGGATAAGACCAACACGATGGCAGTGTCCACAAAAGGGGTAATCTGAGTGGGATAGTGACAGAGAGCTATAATTAGACATAAAAGATGCTTGGAATTGGAACAGTCACATAATGAGGAAATGGAAGGAAGAGAGATGGAGAAAAACAACTGATCATCCTCCACGGCAGTCCAAGAGTTTGGAAGAAAGGAGAGGACAGGGAACAAATTAACAGGTATTTATGATACAGAGGACAGGAAGAGGCAAGGTGTGCAAGTGCCAGGCAAGGGGCAAAAGATGTGGATAACAATGCTCAGTAACTGGCAATGATTGAAACAGACAAGGATATCAAAAAAGGTAAAGCAGAGGTCCTGAAAGTGAGTGCCTCCTTCATGGGTGATGTAAGAAATGACCACAGAAGTGTCTAAATGGATCATCATCATGAGATGACCCAAAAATTGCAACTTTAGATATTGGCAAGCCCTAAAAGCTGCAGACATCTCCAGAATGTCAAAAAAAAGACCCTATAGAGAGTGAAAGTTTTGAGAACTGCCTCTCTCAAAACCAGAAAGGAAGGCATTGGTATAAAAATGAAAGTTGGGTGGTGGAGGTGGGTGAAATACCCCAGGTTATGTTGGTGCAATCAAGTAACCATAACAGAAAGGGAGGGAAAGATGAATGGAAAGACACAAGGGTGGAAAAGGGATTGCAGAACATTTGCTACATATCCTCCACAGCCCACTGAAGGGGATGCATGTGTAGAGAGAAACCAAAAACTCTAAAAATGAGAAAACCTCATGGTCAGGAAAGAAGGATAGTGAAGAGCCTTCAAAACCAAGATCTTTATGGCATGAAGATGCAATAGAGATGGTTGAGCTCACCACATACAAGAATCAAGAAAACTCCAAGGAAGATATCAAAGATGCAGAATATCAGAGGGAATTAGGATAGGTGAGAGGAAAAGAAGAAAGAAAAGGTGAAGTACAGAAAGTAGGTTCCACAGAAAGCAATGAAACAGAATGATGAGGGACTTGAACTGGAGAAAAACTAGGCAGGAGGTAATCAACTACTTGATGTACAATAGCGAGAACATTATGTTTGAAAAACATCAGCTGCGAACATGTTGTCATAACATGGTTCACCAGAGCCCTTTCAGAATGTGGTAACTTAATATGTCCACTATAATCATTGTACCTCACCATGATAGAAATCTGCAACCTGTCATATGCAAGATGTTTGTTTTCCTAAGTGAACTAAAAAAAGAACTACTGAATGCCAATTCCATGAAGAGATGTCTCTGGTTCCAACTGTAGATATTTGGAGAAAATGTCTGAAGAGAAATGACTAGGCCTCACAACTCTTTCTTTTTCTTTCCAATTAATGTTTGAAATAGCAGAAAAAAGAAATATGGTGACTAAAGTAAATGAAGTTGCAATCAGATCGATGGAACAAAAGAGCAACGAGGACAAAAGTAATGTAGCACTAAATAATTAAAAGCAGTAAATCAAAGCAACTACAAATTCAAAAAGCACAGAAAAAAACAAAAACATATCTGAACACAGTTAATGCCAAGGAAAAAAAAGAATGAGCCTAAGATCATGTCCTAGTGCTCACGAGGAGTACTATACTTGAAGGTGATGTTGTCCTCCTATCAGTGGAGGGCTACAGCATTGTGACAATTATATCATAGGCTGGTACAAACACATAGACACATATGGTGGTGAGAATTTGTTCAAGGTCTGTGACACATGTGCAGGAAATTCCACAGTAGTTGTGTGTGAAGTAATAGCTCTTCGTGCTACAGAGAGGTCAGTATTTCTGAAATACCTCTATTTCATTGAACATCACGTACAAATTAATTTTCAATGTTTATTACAAAAAAACTGTTGGAAGCACTTTTTAACTTATGTCACATGTATACCTACTCCTTTCCTCACCTCTTCTGCCATAAATTAAATAATTGTTTAACACTGATTTGAAAGGAATGTGATTAGATGTGTTTGAATGAATGATTTATAAATTTTTATTAAAACATTCATAAATCGAACGTATTTATAATACAAATCAAGCCCCAATATAAAAACAATGCTGCGGAACCAAAATAATGTAACCGTGGCTGATAGACGGTGAATTCTGACCAATATGCAGGTCCTACTTCTGCTGTCACCTCCAAAACCAGGACACATATTATATCCCACATTATAGCCAGGTGCTCTGGTTATTATATTTTGGTTATGCAGCACAGTATTTTTGTTGGAGTTATTTTGTATTATAAAAAATGTTCTGTTACATCACAGGTTTGGTCTTGCTGTTTTTAAAGCAGTCCTTCCTTTTGATGTAAATATTAACCTAACTCTTTAAATAATGCTTATGTTTACACTATCAGGCAGCTGGTAGCACTGCCTATGTAAAGATGGCTTGGATTGTTCATCAAAATGGTATTTTAAATACTTCCTTAATACATCATCAGAACTTTACAATACTATACAGTATTTCCTTTAATAACAATATCTATACAATGATTGAGGCACAAGTTCTGGGAATTTCTGTAGATATCATAGGAAAAAGTTTGAATTTCTTGTTTTTCTGCTGCTTCTTTTTTATTACATGAGACTCAAAAACCAAAACAATGATGTCAACCAATTTTACTGAAGTGACATAGTTTCAAATGGAGTATCCACTTTTATAAGCATTATTAACTAGTAGTAATTTAACAAAAATCATAATTCTAGTGTATAAACGATGTTATCATTACCCTTGAAGTTAGCTTTTTTACAGAACTTTGGTGTTCCTTTAAAAAGCTTAAGTAGAAGGTGAAACAGGAATTACTAACCAATAATAGATAAACAATAAACATTACAGTTGGAGCCTCATTGTATTTAGAACTTGGTTATAAATACAACCTTCCTATGTCTATTGAAACACTGTATTAAAAAAACAAGCAAACAAGTAACGAAAAAAACTTTTCACAAAAGGAAGTAAATGTAGGGATGGCTAATATCAATCCTTCACAAACAATACAAACAAGATAGTAGGGATGGCATTTACATCATTCCTACATACTAACATAGGCACACAATGTAGCAGAATGTTAACGGACAAAAATAGGATAAATTGAACTAAACCGTGATTGAACAGTTATATATATTGCTATATGTTAATTCTTGCCTGTGCTATTATGTAGGAATGATACAAATGCCATCCCTACTATATTTTTTCCATTGTTTTTGAAGGATTGGTATTAGCCATTCCTGCATATACATGCTTTTTTGAAAAGTTTTTTTCTTTACTTGTATATTCATATACATAGATATATGAATATAGACAGAAATAAAGTAGAAAAGATGAATTAACTGAATTGAAATAGCTAAATATGTAACAGGCACAAATGCATCACTTTCAGCTTGTCTGTAAATGTACTGTATTGTAATGGAAATTCCATCAGTTGTACAAAGTGCTAACCAACAAAAATTCAGAAATGGTTTTGAAATAAATGGCCACAATTTGAAGCTTAATCATCAATCATGTAAAAGTATGTATCAAAGGAAATAAAAAACTTAATGAAACAAAATGGAACAATTGGAGGTTCCACACATTCGCTAAACATTTAGTAAATAGAAGTCCTTTGTAAGTTAACAATTTGTAAATTAGCAATTCTTCGTCCTCCTAGAAATTAGATCTGTAGTTCTTTGCTGTTAAACCATCCATTTTTCTAAAGAGAAATACTTAAAATCCAACTTGTTAGAAATATATGGGAATAACAATAGAAAATAAATAGCTTAAGTCTACTATCACAGCACAGGATAATATCAGCCACTCATATTATGAATGAAAAAGAGCCTTTATGCCCTGTGGTACCCTTAGACTGTTGACAAGTGAAGAATGAAATCAGTATCCGTAAATGACAAGACATAATTTAAAGGATCGCTCTTTGGACTATAAGTGGAAATTAAACATTTCTCACTTAAAACAC
>NW_013670463.1:28410-29668 GCF_000517525.1 Limulus polyphemus | reverse complement strand
AACACGCAAGTACATGTATCTAACTCACTTAAAACACGCAAGTACACGTATCTAACTCACTTAAAACACGCAAGTACATGTATCTAACTCACTTAAAACACGCAAGTATATGTATCTAACTCACTTAAAACACACAAGTACATGTATCTAACTCACTTAAAACACACACATACATGTATCTAACTCACTTGAAATACACAAGTACATGTATCTAACTCACTTGAAATACACAAGTACATGTATCTAACTCATTTAAAACACACAAGTACATGTATCTAACTCACTTAAAACACACAAGTACATGTATCTAACTCACTTAAAACACGCAAGTACATGTATCTAACTCACTTAAAACACAAGTACATGTATCTAACTCACTTGAAATACACAAGTACATGTATCTAACTCATTTAAAACACACAAGTATATGTATCTAACTCACATACAAGTACATGTATCTAACTCACTTAAAACACACAAGTACATGTATCTAACTCACTTGAAATACACAAGTACATGTATCTAACTCATTTAAAACACACAAGTACATGTATCTAACTCACTTAAAATACACAAGTACATGCATCTAACTCACTTAAAACACACAAGTACATGTATCTAACTCACTTAAAACACACAAGTATATGTATCTAACTCACATACAAGTACATGTATCTAACTCACTTAAAACACACAAGTACATGTATCTAACTCATTTAAAACACACAAGTACATGTATCTAACTCATTTAAAACACACAAGTACATGTATCTAACTCATTTAAAACGTGTGTTTTAAGTGAGTTAGATACATGTACTTGTGTAAGTACATGTATCTAACTCACTTACAAGTACATGTATCTAACTCACTTAAAACACACAAGTACATGTATCTAACTCACTTGAAATACAAAAGTACATGTATCTAACTCATTTAAAACACACAAGTACATGTATCTAACTCACTTAAAACACACAAGTATATGTATCTAATTCACGTACAAGTACATGTATCTAACTCACTTAAAACACACAAGTACATGTATCTAACTCATTTAAAATACACAAGTACATGCATCTAACTCACTTAAAATACACAAGTACATGTATCTAACTCACTTAAAACAAGCAAGTACATGTATCTAACTCATTTAAAACACACAAGTACATGTATCTAGATACATGTACTTGTGTGTTTTAAGTGAGTTAACTCACTTAAAACACGAGTTAGATACATGTACTTGTCACTTAAAACACAC
>NW_013670463.1:0-27549 GCF_000517525.1 Limulus polyphemus | reverse complement strand
ACAAGTACATGTATCTAACTTCACTTAAAACACACAAGTACATGTATCTAACTCATTTAAAACACACAAGTACATGCATCTAACTCACTTAAAATACACAAGTACATGTATCTAACTCACTTAAAACAAGCAAGTACATGTATCTAACTCACTTAAAACACACAAGTACATGTATCTAAGATTATTCAAGTTCAACATAATGAAGAAAAAGGAAAACATTCTTAAAGAAGAAAACATATAGCAAAGATGACATAATCCAATAGATATCTTAGAAGAGGGAAATCTTCAGAAATAGAACTCCCAACTCCTCATGGATTTTGGATTCAGGTAATAAAATTACACCTGAACACATTTTGTTAAATCTGTAAATATATTTTGAGCAGAGGATGCACTCAACATTCTGAAGTTTTTATGCATAACAATAACATCCCAACATAATATTCTTTAAAAATTTAGATGTAAATGACGTAAAAACTAACAGATCATAACTTACGTGTCTTGGTAAGAGATCCAACTACAACTGGAGAAGTCTGTGATGCTAAGCTAACCTTTATAGTCATAAGAAAAATATATTGTATAAAATCAACACTGAAATCTATTAAAAAATTGAAAATAAAAAATTATTTTCCTAAACATAACTAAATAGCTCATTTAATTGAAATCAGTTAATTTGATAAGAATATAATACATAAGTAGTTTTACCACAGCATTATCATTGGTAAGGGTTATTAACTTATTACACAGGAACTTCATCAAACCACGTAAAATCAAGAGTATCACCACACAGATAAAATTAAGGTCTTTAAATGTTTGTGAAACAGTGCTCCAGATTGTATTGGAAGTATTGGATTGAAAAGTCCACATGATGGTGAAAAAAAGAAAAAATAATCTTACATATCTCCATAATAGTCAACTATAAAACTTAAATATCAGTAGGTTGAAGACAAGCTTTTGGGTGATATTTTAATTTTATGTTTTGAGCTTCATATTTAATTAATTACTTCTCACATGTTGTTACACCACTACAAAGAAAGTCTGAATGCTTCATTTTTCAAGAAATTTTCTATTTTTGTAGTCTAATAGAAAGACAATTTGAATATTCACAATAACATGAAACAAGTCAGATGAACATATAGTCTTGACTTTATAAAAATAATTACAAATACAAGTATGTCTGTTTCAAACAACAGATAAAAATTTTAAGACTCTCACCAACTCTTCTTTAAAACAACAGGACCAAAAGATATGAACCTCAACAAATGTTCATAAAAACAAATGGTATGACCTTCACATTGTTCTAATGAACATCCAGCAAAATGCTGTAACAATAATAGAATTTTCTAGTTTTAATTATCCCATTAAGGAATATATATCCCATTTATATATAAAGTGTCAATAACAGGAATATTTTAGAGTATATATCACTGATCAACTAATACACATTAACAACAAGATCATATTTATTTTACCTAAGTCAGTCAATGTTAGTCTTAAAATATGTTACTATAACACTCACACTCTAATTTTAATATGTTACTAAAATACTCACACTGTAATGTTAATATGTTACTATAACACTCACACTGTAAGGTTAATATGTTACTATAACACTCATACTGTAATGTTAATGTTACTATAATACTCACACAGTAATGTTAATATGTTACTATAACACTCACACTCTAATTTTAATATGTTACTAAAATACTCACACTGTAATGTTAATATGTTACTATAACACTCACACTCTAATTTTAATATGTTACTAAAATACTCACACTGTAATGTTAATATGTTACTATAACACTCACACTGTAAGGTTAATATGTTACTATAACACTCATACTGTAATGTTAATGTTACTATAACACTCACACTGTAAGGTTAATATGTTAGTATAACACCCACACTGTAATGTCAATGTTACTATATTACTCACACTGTAATGTTAATATGTTACTATAACACTCACACTGTAATGTTAATATGTTACTATAATACTCACACTGTAAGGATAATATGTTACTATAACACTCACACTGTAATGTTAATGTTACTATAACACTCACACTGTAAGGTTAATATGTTAGTATAACACCCACACTGTAATGTTAATGTTACTATAATACTCACACTGTAATGTTAATATGTTACTATAACACTCACACTGTAAGATTAATATGTTACTATAATACTCACACAGTAATGTTAATATGTTACTATAACACTCACACAGTAATGTTAATATGTTATTATAACACTCACACTCTAATTTTAATATGTTACTATAACACTCACACTGTAATTTTAATATGTTACTAAAATACTCACACTGTAATGTTAATATGTTACTATAACACTCACACTGTAATGTTAATATGTTACTATAATACTCACACAGTAATGTTAATACGTTACTATAACACTCACACTCTAATTTTAATATGTTACTATAATACTCACACTCTAATTTTAATATGTTACTATAACACTCACACTGTAAAGTTAATGTTACTATAACACTCACACTTTAATGTTAATATGTTACTATAACACACACACTGTAATGTTAATGTTACTATAATACTCACACTGTAATGTTAATGTTACTGTAACACTCACATTGTAATGTTAATATGTTACTATAACACACTGTAATGTTAATATGTTACTATAACACACTGTAATGTTAATGTTACTATAACACTCACACTGTTATGTTAATGTATGTGTCATTTTCATTTGTCTTTGATGTTGGAGATTTCAGCATATAGATAGATACCTACTTTAACCAGAAATACGTGATACTATTGGAAAGAAATTACTTAATTAGCTTGTGACTTCACATAAACCATCTATTATAAATATTGAACAAAGCTATTACTGAATAGATCCAGTCATCTATTATCAATACCAAATAGATCCAGTCATCTATAATCAATAGGCAACAGAACCAATCATCTATAATCAATACTGAAGAGAACCAGTCATCTGTTATCAATACTGAACAGAACCAGTCATCTGTTATCAGTACTGAACAGAACAAGTCATCTGTTATCAATACTGAATAGAACCAATCATCTATTATCAATACTGAACAGAACCAATCATCTATTATCAATACTGAATAAAATCAGTCATATATTATCAATACTGAATAGAACCAGTCATCTGTTATCAAAACTGAAAAGAACCAATCATCTGTTATCAATACTGAAGAGAATCAGTCATCTATTATCAAAACTGAACAGAACCAATCATATATTATCAATACTGAAGAGAATCAGTCATCTATTATCAATACTGAATAGAATCAGTAATCTATTATAAATACTAAACAGAACCAATCATATATTATCAAAACTGAACAGAACCAATCATCTGTTATCAATATTGAAGAGAATCAGTCATCTATTATCAAAACTGAACAGAATCAATCATCTATTATCAAAACTGAACAGAATCAATCATCTATTATCAAAACTGAACAGAACCAATCATCTTTTATCAAAACTGAACAGAACCAATCATCTGTTATCAATATTGAAGAGAATCAGTCATCTATTATCAAAACTGAACAGAACCAATCAGCTTTTATCAAAACTGAACAGAACCAATCATCTATAATCAAAACTGAACAGAATCAATCATCTATAATCAAAACTAAACAGAATCAATCATCTATTCTTTGGCTTTAGCTTCTGCTATATTATTATTTCGGTTAGTTAAAGCTACTTGATTACAAAAAAAAAGACTCATAATCATTTTTAATACCTTGGAACAAAGCTCTTTCTAACAATGCTTTAACTGGATGAACTGTTTAAACCATAATTAATCAAAATGTCAGGTTTTATTCACTTAGTGTTATTTCACAATGTAGAACATGTTACTCCATAGAATCTAATGAGAAAAATATTTTCCAAATAATTTAATGCTTGTACCATATCTTTCTTCTTCAATACAGATACTGCGTGATACTGAATATCTGCAAAAGTGTTTCTATTTTGTAAAAGTGTACTGGAATGGAAAGTTGATGTCTCTGGTGCATAATTGGTCAAAGAATGTTCCACTTTTTCTGAAAATGACAGAAATTCTCTTAATCAAAATTTTTCAGCAAAGCAATTGATCTACTTATGAAAATTCAAAAAATTATCCAAATGCTTAACCACTTTCAAAGAGTGTTTTAGTTTTTCTTCTACCTTACTTTAAATGTTATACACTTAAAAAAAACATTAAGTAACATGCCAACTAACAAGTGTTAATCAGTAAGTATGAAATATCAATACTTCTGGTTCACAGAATCAAAAATACATATATTGACTCGAATGTTCTACCTATTTTTCTAGAATTCATTTCTTGACCTGTCTTCTTGGATACACGAACAAGTGAATCATCTTTAATTGAAGTTCTGTCCTACATAGATAGAAACAATACAAGCACTAGTTAAGAAACTATAATTAAAATTAAGCTAAAACTGAAATATTTAGTATTTGAACTGTTTTGTGGGTACTTAAATGTCATCATTTTCTGACTTACAAATTTATTTCTGATAGATACTTCCACACACAGAACAGCTATAGAAGGGTGACACAACCTCCATGCCCAGTAACTCCCCCCAAATACTTGCACTTGAGATAACTTCATTCTTAGACAGGCATGAAAAAAAGATGCACCAGAAGTGGGGAGGTCAAGTGGAAAAATGTGCAAAGGCAAGCATCTATCAGAAATACATTTTCAGATTAGGAAAATGTTAACTTCTGATACCTCACTGCTGCACACAGAGCAACTAGGGGATGTGCAAAATTTAAATATAGATGAGCTCCCTTCAGAAAGTGCTCAAAGGACACCTGATGGCATGGTTGACATAGGGGCACAATGTGAGACTGTATCTCATCTTGACCAGGGTACACTCTTCACTCAGAATGTAAAGAGAGAAGAGGCAAAAAAGCCTCAAGGGTCACAAAAATAGGCGTAATTCAAACATGACTAACCAAGCACCTGTGCACATGTGATCAGTGAGCCAACGTGTAATGTGGTTAAGGTGCAATCAGACCATATAGTGTGCATGCTAGGTGTTTGAGGGATGACCCTTATTTCACAGACAGTGTCACCACTGCTCTACATCCAACCATATTGTGCTAAGCCCAACCAGTAAGGAGTTTTTCAAAGTCCACCACCCCAGCAGCTATGAACTGGTACGTGGCAAGGGTCTCCCATGCTCCACTTGAAGAAGGGGAGGGGGATTGTGTTGGGGAGACCTGGAGAAGTGCCCAGAGCTCTATTGGATCACCTGCCAGAAAGAAGATAGTGCAACGGGTGACCACAAAACCCTATTTTCAAAACCCAGGGAGTGCAAACCAAAGGAGTGGGCAGAATACTCCATGGTGCTGGCTTTTTCTATGATTGTCCATGGAACAGTACAGTCCGGATCAGGACATTTTTAGTAACAGCACAGTATACTATGAAGATACATCAAGTTGTCTTGTAAAACATTGAACCTCAACAGTGGGCATTGACAGAACCAGGGCAGCTGATTTGGGCACTTTCTATTAACCCTGGCCCAATGCAGACTTTGGGAAATAAGCATACTATGGGAGGCAACTCCAGCCACCTGGTGGGATATTGTTAGATAGAAAGAAAAATACATACTCACTTCAAATATGGCGAACTGACTGAAAAATGGCGACCAACGGGCAATCGAAAGCCTGCAGAAAAGATGAAAAAGCCAGATGATCAAGATAATTAATGAAAAGCAAGAGAGTGAGACAAGTGACAAATCTGATGCAATGAAATGTGAAATAGCCTACAAGCATCAACATCCAGGAAAGAACATGGCAACCAGTGGAATTGGTGGACCCGTCCAATAAGGTAGGAGAGGTCCTTGGAAGAAGAGGGTTCTCAAGGTAGAAACAGATATCGGTAGGAACCCCGAAAGGGAGAGGTGCATGCGAAGTAACATTAAACAGAACATAGGAGCTGATACTAGTCTGAGCAATTGGAGGTGAGAGATAGACTGAAGGAAAATAGGAGAGAATGTATGGTCACCTTTTAACAAGTTGAAGTATAAGGAAGGAAAGACCAGCCTGGGCAGAGGAGTAAATAAGTGTGGTAAAAGAGAGTGCAAGAAGCCCCAATAGTAAAGATATCTAAACAGCAACATCAGATGATGAGGAGGAAATAACTCTTAATTGGAAAGTATACAAAAAAAAACAAGAAGCCAATCACTCAAACAGAACACATGAGAGCTTGAAACCCCATGTTGACACCCCATTAAATGTTGAAGAATGAAGGATCAGAGTGTAGAGTACAGGGAAGAAAACACTCTTTGGTAACGGAAAAGGTGAAATGTAGTGGATAAGACCACCTGATAGCCAGCAATGGTAGAGACTGACGAATCATGGTCAAACTGGAAAGTAAAAAAGGCAGTAAGGTGGCTCACAGTAAGATGGCTGGGAGGAAGAGAGTGGTGAATGGATCAACAACAAATAACCAGCCACTTACATTGATAGACAAACAAAGTAGAAGGTCGACAGGATTAAAAAAGAAAGCCACACAATCAGAGATTTTAGTCTAAATAACGATGGACGGGATAAATCCCACACACGAATATGTAGGAATGATATTCCTGGATGAAAAACAGACGTTTGAGATTGTAGCAATAGAGAGAGTAGATTGGGTTGAGGAAGAAGTATCTGGACATTAAATGAAGAAGCAGAGGAAAGCAAGCTTGAGCTGGCCAAAGAGGCACCACCAGTAGGACCTGGCAAGGAGTCTCACATCAAGGTGAGGACCCATGGAAGGAGTTGAAGAGGAGACAGGCACACAGAAAAAGGTGAGACCAGTCCTGGCTGGGAACATTGACAGCCAAAGCCAAAGGATGAGGAACCAGAGACCAGAAGAGGGGAAGCTTAAAGTTGAGAGGAGTGGCAA
Source organism: Limulus polyphemus (assembly GCF_000517525.1). Classification (NCBI taxonomy): domain Eukaryota; kingdom Metazoa; phylum Arthropoda; class Merostomata; order Xiphosura; family Limulidae; genus Limulus; species Limulus polyphemus. Next base: position 20,619 of record NW_013670463.1, on the reverse strand, counting down.
AGGCATTTATGAGGGGTGTGCCTAACCAAAAGCCTAACCTAATGAAAAAATTCTGTGGATGGAGAGACCACTCCTTGAGCAGAATGTAGTCTGACTAAGAGAGGCAGTCTATCACAAGGTTCATAGCTTTAGGCACATGAAAAAGAGACCAGATGAACTTGATGGGAATGAGCCCAGAAAAAGAGGTCCAATGCCTGAAGGAAAAAAAATCCTAAAATAGGTGCCACCTTGACAGTTGACATAAGAAACAACCATGGCAGTAAACAAATTTAAGACATTTGAATGGCTGTCTGAAGGACAATCGTTAACCAGACCTTGGTTGTCCTGCATAAAAATGGATGTTCTTTCATAATTAAAAGTTTTTCTACCTAGACCTATTCCGAATTTCAACAGTGTTTGCTGAGATAGCAACATAACAATGATATCAGATAAGAACATAAGTGGAGCAACTCATACATTTATATTTGCAGTGTCTTCCAGCAATTTCACTGTGACATCATTGATGCAACATTGCATATTCACTCAAGTCTCATCAAACAGCTTGGGCCTACACCTCAGAAATACTGTAAATTGCTCATCAACATTCTGTGAAAAACAAACAAACATTGATACAAATGTTCAATTTCGTTTTCACAATTTGAATTATTACCATAAACAAGCCAGCTCAGATAAAATGGTGGGATACAGCAGCAGGATCACTACAGGAAACCCTCAAAAATAATACAGTGAAAATAATGCAATAGCTTGCTGAATGTTGTGTACCGAGAGTTCAAAGAATTAACTTCCCTACTATCATAAGCAATACACTAACATGGATACATTATGCTTACTGACAAAGTGAACAAGAGTTTGTTCACATCTGAAAAAGCTTTTGCTTGTTTATATTTTCATGCATGTTGCATCCATTTCTATCAGGAAAGGCTTTTATTAGTTGCTACCATAAAACAAACAGGTTTGCTACACTAGCAAATATTTCATGTCAAAACAAACTAAAATTCTGTACACTCAAACAGTCCACGTATTTGTTTAACTTCAATACCAGAGACATTTCTTTTCAGCATATGTATCAATGCGTTTTAACTGAAAGATACTGATAACTTTTTCACCACTCCTATGGAACCATCAACTTCAGCTGACTAACGAAGCAATTGTAAATTGTGATTGGTTGAACTATCCTACACAGCATGTTGCATTTTGAATAGGGGTGCTACGAATATAGAGATTTATTCCATGGCATGCACACTTTTGGGAGATTTCTACACACTATTACAGGTACCTTGGAAGGCAAGCTGTGAATTAAGTCTTGTAGTATAGTGTGTAGAGCTAGAGGTAGAGTGTTCCTGGAAGTTTATGTGCCAGTCTAGACTTGTGGTGTGCAACACATGACACAGGAATGAAAACCATTGTGTGTGTATATTCAGAAGTTGAAACTGAACCAGCAAAACTGTTCAATACAAATATAAAAATAACATGGGAATTATCACTTCACTGATAATATTCTCACATTTCTCTATGAGAATTTCTGGTTCCACGCTGAAATGCTCATATAGCTTTGATGTCTGAAATAACATAGTTGTCGAAACAGAATTTGGTTGTCTGACAAAATTTCTGGTCTTCTTGGACAATCAGAAACAAAGATTAAATTTGTTCACTGCATCGAATTGTCAGAGTGGATCGTGACCAAATGGTTCACTATAAGTGGGAGGAAATAAGAATATGCCCAACAAACAGTGAGAAGTTTGAGCACATTGATTTGGATTGAAGTCTTGTTCTGTGTCCAAATGCCCAAAGTAGTGTTGGCATTCAGGGATGTGGCCAACCTGAAAGGGAAATGTCAGTGAAGAAATGGAGATTCAGTCTGGTAAAAGAATGGTCTAGCCACCATGACAAGTTCTCGAGAAAGGAGAAGAGAGGTTTATGAGAAAGATTCCACTGAAGAAGGCACATGTATGTAGCCCCAAAGATGTGAGTGGTTTCAGGGAAGCCAGAGTCCCTCAAAACAAAAAAACCTATTACACAGGATGTAAATGAAAAATGCAAATTTTGGTGACAAGACATTCCACAGCTCACAGACAAAGAAATGAAGGCTAAGTCTAGTTGAGATAAGAGTTCAAGAAAATGCCCAGATGAACCAAATATTGCATGGGTGTGAAAAAGGACTGAAATTTTGACAAATCATCCCAATCAAGCAGCCTCCTGCAGAAGAAGGGAGGTATGAGAATAGGATACCTCCCAAGAATCATCCATGTAGAAATGGAATCTCAGGCCAAGACAGTAAAGGTGGTGAGTGAAAGCCCTTATGATTCAGTTGAATATATAAGGGACCAACATATTGCCAAAGGGAAGATCATGCAAGTGAAATACCTGATTCCAGTGGACGAAACATAGAAAACATCCAGAAGATGGAACAATCAGGATGTGTAGGAAGGCATCCGATACATCGACCTTGGTATACACAGACTGGTTGAGAAAAACCACTGAACAAAAAGTAAGTCATCTATCTGGAACCATGGAATAACCAGAAACTGGTTTAGAGACAATAGGCCAATTACTAGATGCCAGTCCCTAGTTTTCTTGAAGACCATAAAAAGACAAAAGCCTCGGGGTAAGAAATGTTGTTAACAGTCTTCAAACGCTGTACCTCTTTCTCCTCCACCCACTTAGGGCAAGACCTAAAGTAAGAGGAGTGGGAACCACTACAATTAACATAGTGAGGGTCCAGTTTGCACTCAAAGGCATCGTGGTACTTGCCACCACAACAAGCACACGTCACAGAACCACAAAGAGTCTTTGAATGACCGAACCGCTGGCACTGGAAACATTGGATAGGGTTGGGAATATATGGCCATACCTTACAATTCAAATAACCCGCCTTAACAGTGGCAGGTGGATGTGGTGATGAAAACATCAAAATGAGAACAGTGGTCGGCACCATAACACCATCTTGACGAGTGGAGATCCTTCGAACTGCTGAAACCAGCAAGGATCTCTGACTCAGGGATAGTCTTCAAGTTCTTCTCAACAATAACTCCTCTTGAGGAATTCAAAGAAGCATAGGGAGTAACCTTAATGGGTATATCCCCAATGACATTTGAATTCAAGAGGAGTTCACAGTGCTTAGCTGTGGATATTTCCACCAAGATATTTCCAGAACGAAGTTTCTTAACTGATTTTGGAGAGCCAGCAAGCCCCTCTAATCCCTTCTGTATAAAAAGGGGGACATTTGCCCTCAAGATTTATCCGACAGGGAATGCAGGATCAGGAAGCGAGGTACAGGTGCATATTGTGGTGGAGACTGCTGTTCAGAGTCTTTAAGATGTGGTCGTTTACCAATGAGCAGTTTTTTCAATTATTTAATTATTTTTTATTTGGGGGATCCATAATAAAAAGAGAGAGAGATTCAGAGCCCACCGACCCCACCCACTATGGAGTCCTATAAGTGGATGCACTATACCCAAATACCAGCATCAGATACGATGTCCACAACACCCGTAGAATGCCCAACACTGGTACTCAGTTGACACTAGTCCGATGGGACCAGCGATTGACCAGCGAAAAACACCTGTCTACAGGAATTCAAGGCCAATGGATCCTCTCCTCCCCTTCATGGGTCACCACGCACAGCAAACATGTGGGTGGATGTTTAGATCCCAGAGGAGAAAATACAGAACCTTCCCTGGGAGGTCCCCTCACCATGTACAGGAATCCATTCCAATTGGGGTAGGAGAGGTAACATAGGATGAAAGTGAAAAAAAAAACAAAGCTGCAAGAATTAGAAACAGAAGCCAAGAAGTCCACTCCCCAAGCAGGCAAAACAGATTCCAAAGACTGGGAACTTAGAAAAGGAAAGGAAGAATGGCTATAAGCCAGGAAAAAAGAATCAAGAAGTCTAGGGAAACGTGGCATGTGGGTAAGGGTGTGAAGTTATTCAAGAAACAAATCAGCATGAGGCCTAATATCAGGTGAGGGAGCAAATACTAAATAATCTTGAGTATTAGTTTCATGGAGCAAAGAATGAGAAAAGTCATAAGACATGGTAAAAAAAGAAAGAGAGGAACATACTTGAGAAATCATATCCTGAAAGCAAGTGGAAGGTTGAGGATTGTCTTTGACTAGTAAGGCTGTACCCAAAAAGCAAAATTGGGTGGAGGGAACAGTTAATCAAATTTATGTTCTTCCTGGCAATTCTCAAACTAAGAGGAAAGGACGTCAACCAAAGGGACGGAAGGAGGAGACCCAATATGCACGAGGGATCCCAAAACATGCTGCACAATGGCTATAATGTCCTCAAAAGTTTGAGAGCCTCCAGAAGCCACAGTAAAAACAAATCCTGTTTTTGCAAGATCGTCACCTTCACAAGACAAAGTAGAAAGCATCATCACTTAAGAGTTCATGAATAATTCAATGCTTTTGAAACAAAAGTTAATGGAAAATGAAACTAAAGTTTTGTTTATGATGGCAAATCTCAGTAAACTGAATGTATATGAGAAAATTTAACACATCCATTCAATGTAATGCCGAGGAAAATAATGAAGTTATCTTGAGTGCAAGTGCTTAGGGGAGAGTTACTGCACATGGAGGTTGTGTAGCCCTCCTATTAGTGGAGAACTACTGTTGCATGATGATGTCATCATGCACCAATACATTTCACATTAAACATGTGGATTCATGTGGACTAGTGCCATGCAAATCTCTTAGGTAGACATGTGAGGTATATAGCTCTTCTATGTAGGGAAGTGAAACACATTGTCTAGGAACTACTACATCTGATATTATCTTTTTTTATATACTGTTATTTCAATATTTTGTTATATTAAATACCATTTACATTTTGAAACTTGCTTCATAATCTTCTACTTTTTAAGAATTTGATATAATTTGTAACAATAACCAAAACATTTCCACTAAACTATTTTTCTTTTTTTGTTGTTTGAATGCAGGATAAATGTTTTTTATAATTGTGATATATCATAAATAATATGCTTTGTAATTCTAATAAGACTTTATATTTCAACAATGTTCTCCAAATACTTCTAAGATTTTGTGTTTATGCAAAATCAATAAGTACTTGGTAGATACTATATTTTGTCACATAATTTAAATCTATAAATACCTTTTTATTCTTGTGCCAAAAAGAATTTTCTAAAGCAGTTTGTTTTAAGTCAATCAAATCTCCCTCTTTCTGGAGTTTATGTTCTCGTCTTTTCTGTCTAATGAAAAATAATAATAAAAACTCAAAATAATTTGTAGTCTATTAGCGATGACTATTCTTACAACATACATTTGTTCTAGTAACCAGTTTTTAAAATAGCTAGTATGTTATCAGATGTTCATAACTTTTTAAAGCTTAAAAATATTTTGAAACATCACAAAAATATTAAAATGTTTTGAAAATACATACAACTTTTTGCAACATCTTCAGAATTATAGTTTAAAAAGAAAATTCAATCACTGAATATATGCATTAAAATTTAGGATTTTGCTTCATCAACAAACACGATCAATCAGTAAAGATGTAAAACTATTGGGTAGAACATACCTTTTTTCTTCATTATTTTGCCACCCCATATGTTTGTTCTCAAAATCAGCTTGTAAATTTTGTAGTTCATGCTGTGCTTCTGTCATTACTTTGTTTTCAATTAAGTTCTTGTTCTGTGGTTTTACCATATCTTCCTTCATCAAGAATTTTTTCACTATTTCTGAAGGGACTTTAGAGCTGAGGTCCTGTTTTAATGTTTGAGCTGGTACATCCTGGATTACAGGCTCACACCTCAAAAGTGGGATTCCTATTAATTGTGATTTTTTCACTTTTGACTTAAAATTACTTAAAAATAAATAATGATGCTGGTTACTAAAAGAATTTCTATTAACAAGTTTAGTTATATTTTCATGATGGCTTGGAATATTTTGAAGAGGTGAAGAACTGTCTTTGAACTTCAACTGAGATACAAGATCTTTAGTTTGAGAGTTCCACAAAGGGGGTATTAATTTTGGTTCCTTATCCACTGGAAACCTCAAAAGTGGAAAGGGAGGTTGAGAAACAGTCTCAATATTTGGCTTTCTCAGACTAAAAGGACCCATCTTTTTGGCATACTTATTGGACAACTTTTTTTGAGAGGTAATATTTTCAACTTGGAGAAGCTGAAAAGGTATAATATTATTAGTGGTACTCTCTGATTTATTTGGATAATTTCTTTTAAATGATGAATAATTTCCTAAAAACTTTTCTTTGTACGCTTTATTTTTCTTTCCACTAAATTTATCTGTATCTGACTCTTCTTCACTTGGCAATTCTTCTAATTTTTTTTCTCTGAATCTCTCATTTCTATTTTCAAGAGCAGTTTTTTTTTTACTTTTAGCATCTTGATTACTTTTTTCTTTTCTGGAAGCCCAGTGTTTTGTCTGCTGCCTATCACTTAGTTCAGTCTTTCCCACTGTCTCATCTGGCATAAGTAGCTTGAATTCCTTTTGAGAATCCTCTAATACTGCTTGTTGTGAAGTGGAGTTTGTAAGTCCACTAGTTTCTCTAGTGGGAATATGTGCTGTTGAATTTGTAGATTGACAAGATTGAGTCTGAACAGAAGCCAAAGAATGGGGTATTTGTCCAGCTGATGTCCATGACTGGACAACTAGAGCACTCAGACCACCTAATGTACCAGCAACCATTCCAAGTCCCAATTGCTGTAAAAAACAAAATTCAGAATAACATAAAAAAAAAGAAATGCACTTTCTAACCTTAACAAATATCCTACAAAGTTTGTAACAATCAATAAGAGTTTGTCAAGTCAGATACTGTGATATCCCTCTTGATACCTGACATGTGTAAGCATAAATGATTTTTCTACAGTTAAACAACTCTCCCCAGATATCCAGGTAAAGAATTTAGAGGAAGAAGAGGCTGACTGAGTAAAAAAAATAATATTTAAATACAGAAGAAAAAAAAACTGCAGCATTAATTCCATACAAACTTTCCAAGAAAAAAAAGGTAACAAAATAATTATTAAAGCTTATTGCTAATATTCTTCTGTTATGTCACATCAGATCCAGCTTTAAAATTTTTAAAATTCGGACTTAATAGTTTATTAGAACTTCTCCTGGCAAGTATCTTCTGAAACTAAAACATGCTTCTAAGTTTAATTCTAGATTTGACAACCTTCAACATTAACACAGAACTTAATTCTACAAAGCTAGAATATACACTGTTACTACATAAAAAATTATCACTAAAATAAAGTATGACAATATACTGTATTATTGTAGAATAATAAAGCTTCTAAATAATCAAAACCAGACCCCTCATGTAGGTAGCAGAGAATGAGGAAACATTAAAGAATTCCAAAGGTTAGAAAAGAAGAAACTTTTTGAAAAATTTTAGAACAGAAAACAGTTTGTGTTCAACATATTGGGAATTTCTCAGCATTAAAGAATAACTAACCAAACTTTATCTGAAATATGGGAAGGTAGCAACAGAACTTTCAAAAATATCTACTAATAAAAAATTTGGGTCCTATTCCTGAAGATTATAAATTATGAAAAAAGTGAGAGAAAACTGATATAATAATTCATAAGAAAAAGAAAAGTCAAATAAACTCCTGGTAATTGTTCACTAATCACTTGAAGAGTAAAGGCTTGTGTTTAGTGTGTAAAACATATGAATTACTACCAGTGGTGCAAGAGCAAATTAGCACATGCACTGACAAAAATTGGGTTTCACATACGAAATAAATAACTTAAATGTTTCTCTGGTTTGGTCAAAAGTCAAATACAACATGATAAGATGAATTTTTGACATCACTGGTTAATTGCTTTTGAGGTGATGAACTAGAAAATATAACAAATAATTATATACTGCAAATAAGGTGAATAATTTATAATATTGTCTCTTTATAGACACATGATCTCCAAACAAAATGCTTCTTTATACACATTACAGGAAATGGGAAAAGACTCCAGTGCAGTCTCTTCATAGATGTGTCACATAAAAAGGGAATGCTCTCCATAATTCTCTCTTTTCAAGCATGTTACAGGAAAAAGAATAAAGATGTATTTCAGAAAAAGGGAATGTTTTCCAAAATTCTCTCTCTCTTTGTTGGCACATTACATGAATTGGGAACAACTTCCAATACTGTCTTTTTATAGGTTTGTTACAGGGCAGAGGAATGACCCCTAAAAACATGTCTTTACACAAGAAGTCTGATGGAAACCTCTCGGCAAAATATAACTGAAATCTGTATTGATCATTTAATAAAACAGACGTGTTATTAGCATTTACCAATTTATGACTTCATTGCAGAGATTTAAAGAAAAAGAGGAAAGAAACTTATTAAAAGATTGAAAATATTAGCCACATGAAAAATATTTACAGAAGCATGGATATGATTCATAAGTTTGATAATTATACAATTTTTAAAATAGCATTTTTCATTTATTAAAGGTTCCCTCAAATTTGAATAATTATAGCAGAGAGTACTTTAAAATATTTCAAGCTTAAAGCTAAGTATAAAACTTCTGAAATATCATCTGATATAAGTAATTTTATAAATCATAAATATAACATTCTCTCAACAATTTCTATATATTAAATTTTTAGTATATATATATATATTTTATATCTTTGTCAAATGAAGAAAAACCCAAATACCTCAGCCATTCTTCTCACTTCATTCCTGAAAACTTCCTGAACTGTTTCTAAAATAGTCTGGTTTCCATTATCTGGAGGTAGGTGGTTGGTTGCTTTTGCCTGAGACTCAACAAAGTTCCGACTTTTACCTTCTAGGAGTTCACTGACAATATTTGCTTGGGTTTCTTTTTCTTTAACAAGTAATCGATGTTCAGTTAGTTTTGTTTTTGGAGCTGTCTCCTGTGGATAATTCATAGTTTCACTGTTGCTATTAGCTTGGTTGAATGCACTGATGTCATTGGAAGAAATGACTTCCTGCTGACATGGAATTTTCTTTATCAGTTTGTTGTCATGTTCCACTGGAAGATAATGTGGAGTTGTACCTAAAGTTTTTTGTATTCTGCTCATTTGAACACCTTCTGTTTTATCTGATAACTGGGGTTTGATAACCAACTCTTTCGAAACTTCAGAATTACCAAATGAAAACCTAGTGACTGATTTTAGAGGTCCTGCTGGAACTACAACTGGTCCTTGTGAAGCGTGCAGAGAAATTCTTTCAGATGAATCATCTTGAGACATGTAATAATGTTTCATGGGACTTTTCAATATGCTTAAGTCATCCTCTCCTGATGATAAAGAACTAATGCCAAGGCTGCTACTATCACTGTCCCTACATTTTAAAACACAAAATACATTATAGAACACCATTTAAAAAGTTTAGAATATAAAAAAACAATAGTTTTATCATATATCACTATTAAAAAGTTAATAAGGTTTGTCTTCTATGAACGTGTGGTTAAACATTTTACCATGTATGTCCAGAAGTGTGATAGAAAGTGTACATTATGTGTATTGTGTTTACCATGTATGTCAAACCAATCTACTAAATGGGGTATGTGTGTGAATCCACAACCACCCATACATCCAGGAACCCGACATCTGAATGATCGTATGAAGGGATGTTCCAACGTGGCAGTTCACATCAAGCCAAATCCAATCTGACTGGAACCCCTCAGCATAACAGTAGCCTCAGGCAGGGGAAAAAATCTGAGACAAACTGGGACCCGCTACACATAGATGAAAAATATGAGGCAAAACTATGAACTTGGAGTTAGGATGAGGAATCACAACCAACATGTGTGTGAAGATTTATATTGATTGATCCATCTCTAATCCAAAATCACTCACTGGGAACCAACATCCAGGTGATGGTAGGATGAGGGGTCCCAATCAAAGGGAAGAAATGCAATGTGACAGATCTACTCCAAAGCAACATCATCCTCCAGATAGGACCACACAAAAGTTGGAGTGCAACATCAACCTCCAGGTCCACCCTACTCTTAACTGAATGGAAGTCATTATATTCAGGAGGATACCTCCATGGTCCACCACCCCAGTGGCTTGGAGCTAGAAAAGGGCAAGGCCTCCCATACTCCACTAGAAGAACAAGGAGGGATAAAACACAGTAGAGAGTCTGGAGGAATGCCAACACAAGAGACAGTGGAACAGTAACCACAAAAACCCTATATTGAAAAGCAGACCACCCCCGATTTATTCAATCCAAAGGACAACAGGGATGGGGAGCTATCCCCGTCTACTTTACCCATGTAAGTTCATGGGTTAGTATGGTACAGATTGGGCATATTAATGAAGCAAATATATACAAAAAACCAACGAGTGATCTTGTGGAATACCCCATCTCAATAGTGTGCATTTTTAGCCATGGGTATAAGTCTTGGCCATACGTCAGATTCATCGTCACCAGCAGTTCCAGTGACTATCAGGTGTTTTCCAGTCTGGTGGGGGCAAGATGGACCAATTTTGTTCCCCTGTGGCAGTTATTCACTTATTCACTACCAATTCTTGGGTGATCCAAGTTTTGTCAGAAATATTTTTTTCATCCTTTTCCTTTCCCCTTCACTTTGTCTCCCATACCAATTTCCTTCCTAATAACTTGGAAACAAGCTACCTGTCTGTGTCTATACACAATTGTGCTGACCCTTCTATCACATAGAGCTATCAAGCCTGTCAGCCAACTTTCTCCAGGATTTTACTTCAGGTTTTTTGTCCTGTGATCCATCTGTACTGCCTCAATCAATTTCTGGTTCTTTCCCATTTTCACATGGAGTCCTTTACCACATTCAAAGGGTTTTTTCTCCAGGACCTTGGATGACCAAGACAGACATCTCGTATGCCCATCTCCATATTATTTCTCATCAGTCCACAATGCTATCTTAGGTTTGTCCACAACAGAGTTGTGTATCAGTTTTGCACCTGATCTTTTGGGCTTGCTTCAGCATTGTATGTTTTTTATCGGGTGGTCTCAGCTTTTGCTCAACTTCTGCTGCATGCTCTAGGGTTGAGTTTACACCACTACATGGATGACTGGCTCCTGTTAGCCCATTCCAAACTAGAGTCTTCTCAACACATACATCTGCTGCTGACTGGATCCTAAAGTTGGTGAAGTTTCTTTTTGCCTACTCACTATATTATCTACTTAGGTGTATTTTTCAACACCACCTCATTCAGGCCCAACCTTCTCCACTTCTTCTCTATTTGATGGTGTTTTCAGTTTTCCATGCATTTCCTGCTCCCTCGGTTTCTACACAAGAGGTTCTGTCACTTTTGAGGACTTGAGCTTCTATGGATGCCCTTATTCCTTTGGGTCTGGCACACATGCATTCTTGTCAGTAGACTCTGCACAGCATATGGAATCTTGCTCAGGATCTCTTGGACTCCCCAATTAACCTTTCTCCTTCCCTTACAGACTATCTGCATTGGTGGTTGAACAAGGAGTGCACCTCGTCCAGATTTGTATCGATTCACAGATGGTTCTCTATAAGGTTGGGGAGTGTTGGTCCATCAGCAAGAGGCTTCCAAGCAATGGTCTATCTTATCATTTCAACATCTTGGAGCTTATGGTGGTACTATACGATTTGGTTCATTTTCTTCTACTGGTACTGTACCAACAATTTGACAGTTTCACCATTGTGGCCTATTTTAATCACTATGGGGGCACCCATTCCTGTTCCCTTTGTGGTTGGACATTGGACTTCCTTTATTGGGCCTTCACACTGCCAATAAATTTCTGTGCATGTCCAGTTCCAAGTGCTTTTCACCTTGTGGCAGATCATTTTTCAAGACCTGCCACATTTATCCCACGGAGTGGTTTCTTGACTCTCAGGTTTTCAGGTGGCTATGCAATCACTGGGGTACTTCTAATCTGGATGCTTTGGCCAGTTTACCCCAACACCAAGTTACCTCTTTTTTTTTGGCCTCTGGTTCCTCATCCTCAGGCCCTAGCAGTGGATTTTCTCAGTCAGAATTGGACCTGCCAGTTCCATTTACGTTCCTTCCAGATTAGTTGACCTCTTCATCACATGGTTCTTCCAGATCAATCTTTCTTACTCAAAAGTTTGGTGGTTCATGAGGGTTCTTCTTCCTTCTTGCCATTTTTTTTGCAATTCATTTCCCACCTTTATTCCTGGTCTGCTCCAGATGGACTTCTATGTCCAGTATGTGCTCTTCATTGTTCCATTGTTTGCATGACTTCTATTAATGGTTTCCATTTCAATCTTTTCATTCTCTGGCACTGTTCATCTGTACATGACCTTTCTCCTTCTAACCTTACGATTTGGGATTGTCAACTGTTTCAATTGGTTTATTCCTCCCTGTCTCTTTCTCCCAAATTCTGTTCCAGGTATCTTCACATAAGATCGGACATCTTCCCTTTTTCCTGGAGTCTCACCTCCATCATTCATCGGAGGAAACTCTTTAGTCAGACAAGTGGCCTACACCACATACATTCATCTCCCACTATCTTCATTGGATAGCTGTTTCTTCCTCTTCGAGGTACCGCCTTCTACCTGTTACTATTCTTCAAACTTTGGTATGACTCTGACACAACAAAATTTTGAACCCCTAGTTGTAGGAACTGGTAAAGGACAGGAGGTTGCAGGATGAGAAAGAGTTACGTGAAAGGTCATGGTATCAGAATGAGACAAACAAATAACCAAAGACTAAAGGGTTTAATGTGGACTCACAGAGTTCACAACAGAAAAACTCCAAAAACAAACTGATGGAGAAAAGGAGCCATCCAAAAGTCACAAAAATAAAGGGAAGGTAGATGAACCTGCGAAAAGACAGCATTCTTCCCAATAAGATCCCAATAGCAATGAAACCAATGTGAAGGGACAAGGCCAAAGATGACAACAGTGCCAAGGAGGAGTAACGAGGGAAAGTGCATCCCCCCAAAACCTCTCAGGGGATCAGTGGAGTGCCTTAGAAAGGAGATGTATGTTGGACAATTACTGTAGGAGAACAGTAAAGGTAAGACAAATGTGGGAAAAGGATGTGTGAAAAATGGATAGAATTGTCAGGGACAGCCCCCCACATTGGCAAAAAAATGACTCCAACTGCTGGGACTTGAGAAAGGATTGATCACCTTCCTGAAAAGTCAAATCATAATGATCAGAAGTCCATGTAGGACAAAGCATGCTAATGCCATCCCTAAACTGAGAAACAAAATGTTCAGCATGAACCCTAATGTCAGGAGAAGGAGGGAAAAACAAGGGATTTTAATGATGAGTGCAACATAAAAAGTAAGAAACAGTATCATATGAAAATGGAACACACCTGAGAAAGCATATCCAAAAAGACAGAGTTAGGCCTAGTAGATTTTGTAGGAGATGCATAGGAAGGCATGACATAGTTAGAAGGAGGATAAAAAGGCTGTCTAAATCCTTCTTGTCATGAGTAGGTTCGAACAATGCAGGAGGAACCTGAACAATGTCAGGAGGAAAAGAATGCCTCATTTAGCGATCCATCTCCTGATGAATGACAGCCAAAAATCCTCAGTCAAAACCCTCAGACCTGAAGCCAGTAATGGCACTCAAAGTAATAATATCAGAAGTTGTAAAACACAAACTACAGTGTTCATCTTAAACTGTGAAGAGGTCGAAAATGAGGAAAAAAATCAATGAATAATGGTAAGTTATCATGCCAAACTAATAGAGAGAAAACTAAGTGTAACAAATGAATAAATCAAGTAAATCACTACTTTGCAAAAAAAATTAAATGAACGTGTGAAAAGAGAAAAACATCTGCACTCGATCACTGCCTAAGGAGAAGTGATAGTTCAGTAGAATCAAATAGAGGCAGCCACATGGGTCAGGAGAGTGTGTTGTACTCCTACTGGTGGGAGGTTGTTGCATGATGATATACATGCAAGAAGCGATTGAAGCACATTGATCATGGGGTACGTGAGAGTTCAAGGCTTGTGGCATGCAAACAAATTTTTGCATATAGAGGGAAGCAGTGAACAAGAATAGCTATACATATGAGTAGAGGTAATGTACCATATTGGAATTTATTCTAGCTAGAAGAAGATAATTAATATATAATATTACTATATCTTATTTTTTATAATAATGTATTCAGTGAAGATTTCGATTTTTACACAATACTTTTAATCATAAACACAGCATATTCCAAATTTGATGTTAATTGTTAATAAAGGAATGTGATGTAAAGTTTTAAAATTATTTTAATTCCATTTTTATCATGTAATAGAACAAACAAGTTTGAAAACCAGTAATAATATACTTTGATTGAGTGTATCTATTTATTCCTTTAGCGATTAACTTGTACATATCAAGCATATAATGTAACAATCACTAACCACTTGTAATGTACCAATCACTTGCCACTCGTAATGTACCAATCACTTGCCACTCGTAATGTACCAATCACTTGCCTCTCGTAATGTAACAATCACTTGCCACTCGTAATGTACCAATCACTTGCCTCTCATAATGTAACAATCACTTGCCTCTCATAATGTAACAATCACTTGCCACTTGAAATGTAACAATCATTTGCCACTTGAAATGTAACAATCATTTGCCACTTGTAATGTAACAATCACTTGCCACTTGAAATGTAACAATCATTTGCCACTTGAAATGTAACAATCATTTGCCACTTGAAATGTAACAATCACTTGCCACTTGAAATGTAACAATCACTTGCCACTTGAAATGTAACAATCATTTGCCACTTGTACCAATCACTTACCACTTGTAATGTAAGAATCACTTGCCACTTGAAATGTAACAATCATTTGCCACTTGTAACAATCACTTGCCACTTGAAATGTAAGAATCACTTGCCACTTGAAATGTAACAATCATTTGCCACTTGAAATGTAACAATCATTTGCCACTTGTAATGTAACAATCATTTGCCACTTGTACCAATCACTTACCACTTGTAATGTAAGAATCACTTGCCATTTGTAATGTTCTTATAACTTGTACAAAAATATAAATAACCTATCCAAGACAAAGCCATTAAGTCAGTTTACTGCTATTTTGCATAGTTTATTTATACAATATCAATTGGCAAAGTATAATCACAGATGACATAACTCAAAAGTTATTGAATTTTTTTAATAACAGTATATGTATAATAACTTTGACTTAGTTCATTTACCAAACAATTAAGGTACTTTTAAAAACTAATACAAACAATTACAATAGTTGTGTTTTTTACAGCTTTAAATTTATTGTTCAAAGTAAATTATTTTTTTCAGAGTACAGCAGATTGCTGCTTTT
This sequence comes from Limulus polyphemus, assembly GCF_000517525.1. Classification (NCBI taxonomy): domain Eukaryota; kingdom Metazoa; phylum Arthropoda; class Merostomata; order Xiphosura; family Limulidae; genus Limulus; species Limulus polyphemus. The sequence goes on along the minus strand of NW_013670463.1, from coordinate 5,385 downwards.
CATAAATCTGACTTTATAGAAATATATCAATAAGCTCAGTTGCCACTTAAGTTAGATATCAATCACTTTCAAGCAAGAAAAAAATATAAAATAACAAAAACCAACCTTTCTTCCATTTTATGGTCTTTTCTGTTTCTCGATGTTTCATCCACTTGCTTTTGTGACCTGACTGAACAGTCTATTTGACTGCAAATGGAAGGAACAGACCTGAATGATTTTATATTACAGTTGGTCCTGGATTCATCCATCTCTATTGTTTTGCTGACTTCTAGTACTTCTGAGTTTAGTTTTCCTAAATGTGATGTAGTGGCAGTGTTACCCGCTTCCGTTTCCAAATGCTGTTTATCATTTTCCTCAGATTTACTAACATCAGCAGACCATCTTACTTTATTGGGACTGGAGACATTAGAAGAATTGACATTTTGGGAGGGGCTGTTTGTGTGTAATGGAGAGATGTCACTCATGGGTTTTTGGGTTTGATTCCGATGATGAAGCATTTTGTTTTTTAAGTGTAACAGAACTGAAAGGAGATGGGGAGCTGAAACTTTGACTTTAATCTGAGGAAGATCAGATTTTCTGGGGGTGTGTGTTTTGGTAGATACAACAGGAAATCTACTACTCCAATGAGTTATCCACATAATCAGCTTTGCTACACTTTCTCCATTTTCCTCATGAAAAAGAGTCATAAACAATTCTGGACTTACTGATTCTATTCGATACAATACAAGGTTTGAATCACGATACTGAGATTCACTATTCCAAGCCAGTTCTCTGTAGCTTTGACACCGATGGAAAAGAAAGTTAAATTCATCTTTTGATGAATAGGGGTTCATATTTTTCCACCTTTCCTGAAACAAAGAGTTTTGAGATTTGCTGAAATATGGAAAAAGTGTTTTTTTAGCTTTTTCTGATTTCTTCTCTTTTTTTAGTGGAACATGCTCTGTGCAAATTTTTCTTTTCTTAAATAAAACTGATTCCCTGTATTTACTATTAATAGCTGTACTTAGCCTATTGATTACAAAATAAGGGGGCCTTTTCGAAGTAATGGATGATTTCAAAGATGAAGGAGTCAGGATACCTGTGCTGCTCAAGCTCAGCTGGTCAAAATTTGAAAAAACCATTAATTTTTCTTTCCACTTATCAGCAAACTCTGGAATAAATGGAGGAGAATTGTCAACACAACTATTTTCTTCTTTATATTTTTTGTGTGATACATCTAAGAACAATATAAGAAACTCTATAAATTCTGTTTCATTCTGTATATGAATCTCAGACAGACAGCTCTTTGAATCTGATCTAATAGTCTTTTTGGAATTTCTGACATCTGCAACAATATCAAGTTTTTTAACTAAGTTTCTTTTCTCTGCAGCAAGAAGTTTTTCAAAAAATGTTTTTGAAAATTTAGTTTTTCCACTTTTCAGAATACTGCCATTTTTTGAAGGAGAGCTGTATTCACCATTTTTAGTGCTATAACTGAATAATTCAGAAGAATTACTTTCAGTGCTAGGTAGGCTCATCTCTTTAACATTCATCGATTGTGCTTCTTTCTTTTTAGCTGACATGCAACTCCACTTCTCTAAAAGCAATGATAGTCTCTTCCAGATTCTAACATTAATATCTTCGGAGAAACTCAGAAATCGAGCCAAAAGAACTAAAATGTCAAACGACTGAGGAGCTTCCATTGCAATGCTTACAGCCAGATTATTCAAATCATCTTCACCAGAGGCTAAAAGATGACAGTGTGGTTTCAGATTGGTAGCCCACTCTAGTGCTTTGTAGTAAAGCTCTGAGTGAGAAGGCATAGTCTGAAATCAAAAATAAGAAAGGTAAAACTATTGGTGATGATTTTTTTAACTGAAGATTCAATACTTGAAATGTATCATGGAAATAATTTAATATTCACCATGTCTATCTATCTATATCTATATATCCAGTGCTTTAAATTGGGCAGGATGAGGTGGGATGCCATTCCACTTCCTTAGGAGAACCTGAAACCATCCTGCTACCTTTTAGTAGACTGTAAGCTTCTCAGAAGGAAAGGGTTCAATAGATGATGCAATAATTATTTACTGCAGCAAGAGACTGGGGAGAGAAACTATATTTTTTCCTTAAAATGTTGTGTAAGAGTGGAATAGGAATGAGACAATTTAGTACACAGATTGGACAAATGAGCTCTCTGGCTATGGGCTTTAACTTGTATGTCTATATATACTTAATTTTATTGTTTTATTGCCCTTTGAACTGTGTCTAACCAATAATCCCATCACACAAGACCTAAATCACTTGGCAAATGTGCAACTTACACTACCATATCTAATTATGTAACACATGAGCTGCTCACAAGTATACCTCATGATGAATTTTTATCACAATTATCATTTTTCATTATCTTACCTAATAAGTTTCTAATTTTTACATTTTAGTTACTTCTATAATAATAAATAAATATACTACTCAGCTTCAAAAATTTCCCAAACCATCCTGCTTCCTCTCTTCCCATATTTCAAGCACCGTATATGTCACAATTTACAGACTAATGAGTAAGAAAATTTTAATCACACTTTTCAGTTGATGAAAATATCTTTACAGAACAATTTAATTAACTATTAACAAATGTTTATAAACTTAAAAGAATAATTTTCATTTTCAACTCCACAAAAATAAGTTAAAATCTGTCATAAAATACAATTCTTCTCAGATCTTTTACAATTTCACTAAACAATAACGAAACGTTATTAACAGTGGTTACCACTTTTATTTAAAAACACATGGAATTGTTTGTTTTCTTCTATAGTTGTTATTTTGAAACTAATTTACCTTCTAGATAAAACGATAAGAAAAAATCATCTTGGTAAAAGAAAAATAATAATTCCACAATGAATCCACTGATGTTTTAGTTGAAGAACTCATTAGTTAATAAAAACTTAAAAGCACAAGTTTAAATTTTTAGACCAACAGGTTTAAGGTTAATATCAAATCAAAATAACAGAAACCTCTAGATTATCCCAGATACACCAACAGTTCATACCAAGACATCTCAGATTAGATATACTAATGCTGGATGCACAGGATTTTATTTTACACAGACCAAGTTGTATATATATATATATATACTTCTCCGTGTATGTGATATAGACATGAAATGATTTGTTTGTTTCTTTCATGTTACACAATGGCCTATTTGTGCTGACCCAGTGATGAGGTTTTTGTGTTATATGTCTTTGGACTTACCACTGAGCCACTGAGAGGAAACAAGTGAAACAATCAGCTTTTACAAGAAGATTACAATTATGTACAATACCTGTTTCTTCCATTTTGTGACTTCACAAACAGTGCTGGTACAAGTTCAAATATGATGCTATTTAAATCAAAATAAAACACTAATCACAATAAACTCTTACTTACTTACACTCAACCTTTTACTTTTTATTTCCTGTAATCTAATAAAACATATATTTTGATCCCATAAAAAAAGTTAAAAAATACTTACTGAGCTTTGCAATGGTGGAACTGATAATAATTCTGCTTGAAGTTTTCGATAAAAGAAAGAAAACTTATCACGAGAATGAAAAACCCACAGGACCAAACAGACTTGACGGAAAGATTTTAAACAGTTTAAATATGAATCACTTTTGATTATTTGTCCAGTTTCTGATGATTGGGTCACAGAAGAGGTCACACCACCTTCAAGATCTTCAAGTTCTTTCACTAGTTCATCACTAACATTCTGACATTTAAAGAAGAATAAGGAGTTTAGAAATCTTTAGCTGAAAATTAGGTTTATATAAATCAAATATTCTACATATATCAGTAAAAAAAAAATTTTTTTACAGAAGAACTGTTTTTGTTTTATACAGAAATTCATATACCTTTGTTATAAACCAAGTAATAAAGTTTGAGATGATTTAATTAGGATAACTCTGACTAACATATGGGAAAATAGTTTTTTCTTTTATTAATTACACTTTGAGTTTAATAAAAATAAGAAAACAACTTTAAACTATAACAATCAAAAAAGCTTCAACAAATGGGAGCTAATGTGTCCACCAATTTCTAAAATATAAGCATCGTGGTATACATATTTCAGAAAGATGTTAAATTAAACAAAGAAGTTTTCAATATTTTAAAACATTTCCTTTTTATCTAAAATTTTCAAAAAATATATATATCAATTTTACTAGTAAACTCATACAAAAACAATTTGATCATGACATGTTAAAATACTGACATGCAATAAACATAGCAAATGTTACTTATTGATATTGTTATTGTTTTCATAAAAATATGTTCCTACAGGCTAAGAATAATCTGTCTTCTACAACTAGAGAGAACTCCACCAAAAATATGAACAGAAACCTTGCAATTAAAACTAGAGTGTAGTTCAACTCTAACCATGTTACAAATATCAAGTCTGAGTGGATCCAATAAGAAAAAATACATCTTTAATAACACGTAACAAAGCATAATCCATATTTCATTTTCATCAACTGTTTTTTGTGTTTGTTTGTAATTAAGCACAAAGCTACACAATGGGTTATCTTTGCTCTGCCCACCACAGGTATCGAAACCCGGATTCTAGTGTTATAAGTCAGCAGATATACTGCTGTGCCACTGGGGGGCTTTTTAGTGTTATTTAAGACTTTTGGGCTCAAATGTGGACCTTAAAATAATGTTCTGGATTTAACTACAAGTTTGCAAAATTGTTTCATAACTAAAACCAGTGGATAAACAACAGTCACACTACTCTAATTTATGAACAAGCTTGCTGTACAGTCAAAAAAGTCAAGTACTAAAATAATGTTCACTAGAAATCTTTAAACAACAGTTAAACTAATCATCCATGTTTCTTCGGTGTCCTAATAATATAAATGTATTTTGATATTTTAACAACTTCTGATATTGTTTAAAACATTTCCATACTCAGCTTGTGTTAAGCTCACATGATAAATAAGAATCTTGTTAAAAACATTTTTCCTGTTTCTTATCTCTTAAAAAGAAAGAGGACTCACACTCTAGTGACTGTTTGTAAGATTTGTGGAAATTAGTTAAATTTTTTTCTTCCAATCCTACATAATTTTGCTTCTGTTAACATAAACAAATTCTGTGCGACTTAATGACTAATTTACGATAAGTGAAAACAACAATGCAGATGGGAATTTCATTTCATTTTAATCTGAATATTAATTATATTTATGTACTTTTTCACTTGATAATTCAACTTCTATACCATGTTTTGTTTTTACAAAACCTTTTCACTGTAGAGATGTTATATTTGTTATTATTATTTCAATTATTTACTTACTTTTTAAGTATTTCATTACTATCAATACTACTAGGTATGAAAATATTTAAACACATTACTATCAATACTACTAGGTATGGAAA
>NW_013670462.1:86672-87902 GCF_000517525.1 Limulus polyphemus | reverse complement strand
ACCACTGCAGACCTTTCAACTGATGACTTAAACTAATTACACACCACTGCAGACCTTTCAACTGATGACTTAAACTAATTACACACCACTGCAGACATTTCAACTGATGACTTAAACTAATTACACACCACTGCAGGCCTTTCAACAGATGACTTACTCTAATTACACACCATTACAGGCCTTTCAACTGATGACTTAAACTAATTACACACCACTGCAAACCTTTCAACTGATGACACCACTGCATGCCTTTCAACTGATGACTTAAACTAATTACACACCACTGCAGGCCTTTCAACTATAACGTGGGAGGCAGTTACTAATAAAATACAACATGCAAAATCCATCAACGAGGAAGACCACCTAACTCACCAGCAATATAAAAAGCTTTAGTTTCTCAATATTCTTGTCATCGAATCATTGTTTATATAGTTTCTCAACATTCTTGTCATCTAATCATTGGTTATATAGTTTCTCAACATTCTTGTCATCTAATCAGTGGTTACATAGTGTGAACATTCTTGTCATCTAATCATTGGTTATGTAGTTTCTCAACATTCTTGTCATCTAATCATTGTTTATATAGTTTCTCAACATTTTTGTCATCTAATCATTGTTTATATATGTATCTATGCTCCTGGACACATTAAGAGCTATATCACCCATTAGTTTGTAGCTTTTTGATTTCGTTATTCTTGGACGTTTTTTACTTTAACCTTTCAGTTGCTATATTGATGTGTCATTTGTGACGTTGCTCTGGTAAACATAATTTAAAAGTTGATAATCACATTATAACTGATTACTTAAAAACTGTACTTAATATAAAGTTATTTATCAGTAGGATATATTCAAACTATAATTTTATTGTAATTCTTTTTATTTAAAAATATTGAAGCTGGTGTTACTATATAGAACATGAAGCGATACATAATACTTCACCATGCACGCATGTCTGGCTCTTGACATTTTTTTGCTGTTGGTGGAAGTAAAGATGGAAAATGTCTCTCTGTAAGTGGTACGAGAAACTATATAACCAATGATTAGATGACAAGAATGTTGAGAAACTATATAACCAATGATTAGATGACAAGAATGGTGAGAAACTATATAAACAATGATTAGATGACAAGAATGTTGAGAAACTATATAACCAATGATTAGATGACAAGAATGTTGAGAAACTATATAACCAATGATTAGATGACAAGAATGTTGAGAAACTATATAAAC
>NW_013670462.1:79584-85859 GCF_000517525.1 Limulus polyphemus | reverse complement strand
AATTAGTTTAAGTTATCAGTTGAAAGGCCTGTAATGGTGTGTAATTAGTTTAAGTCATCAGTTGAAAGGTCTGCAGTGGTGTGTAATTAGTTTAAGTCATCAGTTGAAAGGTCTGCAGTGGTGTGTAATTAGTTTAAGTCATCAGTTGAAAGGCATGCAGTGGTGTGTAATTAGTTTAAGTCATCAGTTGAAAGGTGTACAGTGGTGTGTAATTAGTTTAAGTCATCAGATACAGAGCATAATGTGACAAAATTACTTGTATCATTTCAGTGCCTTTTGAAGGCAACAAACTGTACTCAGCATCATATGTGACCTGTCTTCTGCCTCCATGTTCTTATTGTATTCCAAACACATACTGGTTTATTTAGTGTAATAATCTTTCTGTCAACTATTACATTTGTATGAAGTGTAGTCAGCATATAAACTTATCATTTGTCTTTCCATTTCATTGCCATCATTAATCAGTGTGCTCCATTTCAAACTACCCTTTTTTTAGTTTAGCAGTTAATTCTGTTTTTTACAGTGATACAACATTTTGTTTTGTTTTTATGTAACCAACAAGTAATAATGGGCTTGTGTACCAACTGTCAACATATAGAGAGTGATCTTTGATCAGATAAGGCTCCAGTAAGGTTCTTACTATACTTCCCGAAAATCATAGTTTTCTGGGAAACCAGATCAGTCAAACAACCAATATAAAATCAGTTACTGCTTGTACACCAGCCATTCTTTAAATGAAACAAAGCTCTTGACAGTGCATAAATTGTGAAATGGATACATCAATTCTCGATAACTACTTTTAGCTGCATTATTACACTCGTTATTTTGGTAAGATTATCTTTTATTTTCTGTTTTAAGTTATCACAAGTTTAATAAGTGAAGAATGAACAAAAATCTACCCCTAGACATACTGCAATGAATATTGTCATTTTCAACAAGTCATCTTGTGACCAGTATTCTTTCAGACTTTATTATTTTCTCTAACCATTGACATACATAAAGCTATGAAATTATAGATTTTAGCATCAGTTGTGTCGTTCAAACGTCACAAGTATGAGTGTTCACTCATTCCCACTGTTTTGATTATGTATTTGTAGTATTGTTTTGTCTGCTCTACCGTAGTTAATATGAAGGAGGGTGAGACAAAATGTTCGAACGTTATGTATGGTGTTGTGTTTTCATCAAACTTCTTACCTTACAGTCCAGAATTTGTGTTGTCAAATGTGTCCACTTTTGGTTGAAAGCTGCTTTCTTTTTTTTGTGAAAAACGTTTTTTTTTTGTATTTGTATCCTTGTGCTGAGTCATGGTTTTCAAGAGGCAATAAACGTGGGGCCTTCGTCATTTAATCGTGATCTTTACTTTCATATTCGTCGTCACTGTTATATGTATATTCCTTATCCATTTCCAATTTTGAATCTTCCTCCAAATCATATTCAGGAGTTTTAACTAATTCAAAAATTTCATTTTCCTTAAGAGTACAACTTTCTCTTTCCATTGCAAGACATTGTGATTGGGTACATTCTACCCACACTGGAACAGTGCAGACAATACAGATGCTTTAAATAAAACAGAAAAAAGAAACCGTTTACTGGACCAAAGAAATGATAGATGTCAGCACTGAACAGCTGCTTTTCAACACTTACAGTTAGTTTACTTGGTAGGAGCAGAGATCGACAGAAAACCCAAATCAGGTAGACTTGAACAAAGCAACACAGGAAGTTATATGAGAATCAAATATACTCAATAAAAACACCACAGGAAGTTACATGAGAATCAAATATACTTGATCAAAACACCAGAGGAAGTTATATGAGAATCAAATATACTCAATAAAAACACCACAGGAAGTTACATGAGAATCAAATATACTTGATCAAAACACCAGAGGAAGTTATATGATAATCAAATATACTCAATAAAAACACCACAGGAAGTTACATGAGAATTAAATATACTTGATCAAAACACCACAGGAAGTTGTATGAAAATCAAGTATACTTGATAAGAGCAGTTAAAGGGTTACGTAGTCAGTTTTAGATAGATATGTTTGTTTTCAAACCATTTTATTTTATTACCTTCCATGGGCTTACCATATTGCACAGGTGTTTATTTTTTCCACAGTTTGAATAGTTGTTTATGGATAATTTGTGTTAGATTAAATCTAATTTTAAAACTGTTCTTACTTCTCATGAACTTCCAATGATTTTAGAAATGTTAACCTCACATTTTTAGTGAAACTATTGTTCAGGGTTTAAGTCTGGACATTTCTTCCCTCCTAGTTCATCGAGCACTAGCAATAGTTCCAAACATTACTGTGGCAATGAAGAAAGTTGGAGATAAAAATAAAATCGTTAGCAGACTTGGGACAGATGTAGCGGACAAGATTGCCGAGCTGAGACGGAAAGTGGAGCTAGCTCGAGATCAAGCCAACAGGGTAAGAGTTTTTTTATGTGAACATTGGTTGATAAAAATACCTGAAAAATATTTTTACTGAATTAATTTTAAAGTACCAGCACTTCATATGTGACTGCCTTATCTTGCACCAATAGCTTTCATGTTTTAATTTGTTTTTCATATATACGGATGGAATTATGACTGCCTGTGAAAATTTTATTTGAGAATTATTTTCTCTTAACGATGTCTTAAGGTAACTTGTCTAGTTAGTAAACATGCTTGATCAGTTCTCTTGACCCTGACTAGTGATAACTTGTCTAGTTAGTCAAAATGCTCGATCAATTCTCTTGATCCTGATTAGTGATAATTTGTCTAGTTAGTTAAAATGCTCGATCAATTCTCTTGACCCTGATTAGTGATAACTTGTCTAGTTAGTCAACATGCTCAATCAGCTCTCTTGATCCTGATTAGTGATAACTTGTCTAGTTAGTAAACATGCTCGATCAGCTCTCTTGATCCTGATTAGTGGTAACTTGTCTAGTTAGTCAACATGCTCGATCAATTCTCTTGATCCTGATTAGTGATAACTTGTCAAGTTAGTCAACATGCTCGATCAGCTCTCTTGATCCTGATTAGTGGTAACTTGTCTAGTTAGTCAACATGCTCGATCAACTAGACAAGTTATCACTAATCAGGATCAAGAGAGCTGATCAACCAGATTGACTAACTAGACAAGTTATCACTAGTCAGGGTCAAGAGAACTGATTAAGCATGTTGACTAACTAGATAAGTATTCACTAGACAGTGTAATAAGAATTGATCAAGCATGTTGAATAACTAGACAAGTTATAACTAGTTAGGATGAAGAGAACTGATCAAGCATGTTGACTAACTAGATAAATTATCACTAATCAGGATCAAGAGATTAGTCAGTCTGCTTGATCAGCTCGCTTGATCCTGACTAGTGATAACTTGTCTAGTTAGTCAACATGCTTGATCAGTTCTCTTGATCTTGACTAGTGATAACTTGTATAGTTAGTTAACATTCTTGATCAGTTCTCTTTACTATGCTAGACTATTTGTCTTTTGAAAATATAATTTCTGTGAGTTGCATAATGTTAAAAGCAGCCTGTAAACACAATCATTAAAAATGTATATTAACATTGATAAATTATGTTAGTTACAAGAGAGATCTTCCATGAGTGTTAGCAATAAATTCAACCTCTGTTTATCTTAAAACAATATTTAAATATTTTCATGTCATCTTGTTTTGTAGATTAAAGTAGGTGTAAGATTCTACGGTAACACTACTTTACAATTGAGGAATCCAACAGACATGAAACGTGCTGCCACCTATACCTATATGTCTTTGTATTTCCGCACTGAGGAGAAGAATGGACTATTGGCATATGTTGGGAATGAAATTGGAACTAACAAGTATCTGAAAAATGTAAATACGGTAAGTAACAATAATGTAAATATAGTAAGTAACAATAATGTAAATACGGTAAGTAACAATAATGTAAATATAGTAAGTAACAATAATGTAAATACGGTAAGTAACAATAATGTAAATATGGTAAGTAACAATAATGTAAATATGGTAAATAACAATAATGTAAATATGGTAAGTAACAATAATGTAAATATAGTAAGTAACAATAATGTAAATACGGTAAGTAACAATAATGTAAATATAACAATAATGTAAATATGGTAAGTAACAATAATGTAAATACGGTAAGTAACAATAATGTAAATACGGTAAGTAACAATAATGTAAATATGGTAAGTAACAATAATGTAAATACGGTAAATAACAATAATGTAAATACGGTAAGTAACAATAATGTAAATATGTAAGTAACAATAATGTAAATACGGTAAATAACAATAATGTAAATACGGTAAGTAACAATAATGTAAATACGGTAAATAACAGTAATGTAAATACAGTAAGTAACAATAATGTAAATACGGTAAGTAACAATAATGTAAATACGATAAGTAACAATAATGTAAATACGATAAGTAACAATAATGTAAATACGGTAAGTAACAATAGTTATGGTTTTGATATTCAAGGTGTCAAAACATAAATATGGTTGTTTTTATCATTTATAATAGTAAGCATTTCTCACAATATGATTATGAAATTTCAACCTTGCCTCTTTGTTAGAAGGTATCCAAATTAAAGTTACATAGCCATTTCCAGTGTTGTATAAATAAGCAGAAGATAAATTATGGAAACATAAATTGTTGGATTATTAGAATATATCATAGAAACACAAAATTTTTCTTACAGGACGATTTTATGGCTTTAGAGATTGTTGATGGCAAAGTTGTTTTGACTATGGAGTTAGGATCAGGATTGGATAGCACTTTTAGCACTACAAATGTTAATGATGGACAGTGGCATCGAGCTACAGTTGAGAGGTAGGTTTAACATTGGCTACAAGTTTGAAGGGCATGCAGAGTCATCATACAGTTGAGAGGAAGGTTTAACATTGGCTACAAGTTTGAAGGGCATGCAGAGTCATCATACAGTTGAGAGGTAGGCTTAACATTGGCTACAAATTTGAAGGGCATACAGAGTCATCATGCAGTTGAGAGGTAGGTTTAACATTGGCTACAAGTTTGAAGGGCATGCAGAGTCATCATACAGTTGAGAGGTAGGTTTAACATTGGCTACAAGTTTGAAGGGCATACAAAGTCATCATACAGTTGAGAGGAAGGTTTAACATTGGCTACAAGTTTGAAGGGCATGCAGAGTCATCATACAGTTGAGAGGTAGGTTTAACATTGGCTACAAGTTTGAAGGGCATGCAGTCATCAGTCTATCCAAATCAGGGAAAATATTAGGAGAAAGTAAATTATTTTTGTATTTTTAAAACACAAAACCATTGAAAATATCCATGTAGAGATATGCTTTTAGCATAGTTGATATTTTAAATAAGAGACAACATGGCTGGTGGGAAGCCATATTTACATGGTTCAGCCAAAATAAACTTGTGTGAAGAATAGGAATTTTAATCATGTAATACTCTGATCACAAAATCTGATGTTCATGTACAGTAACCAAAGTATTATTTTACTGTTGTATTATTGTTGATACCATTAGAACAAAATGCTATAAGTAAAAAACCAGGGCAGCTCACAAAGAACATAAGAGATAAAATTTAAGAAAAGCATAATAAATTTAAGAAATTTAAATTGACTGTTATGACGAGAGATTTAGAAGATTGTAGAAGATCAAGAATGTTGATGAAACAGAAAATTAGGTCATCAAAAAGAAGGTATGAGAAAAGGTTGGCTGAAAATGTAAAAGTTAACAGTAAGAATATCTTTAAATACATTAAGGGTAAACAAAATGTTAAGATAGGGGTAGGATCCTTGAGGGATGACAAAGGAAGGTTATTATCTGATGATTATGACATTGCTGGGTTATTAAATTTTGCTTTTCTTTTTTGGTTTATACTGTTGCATCATCGAGATCACGTGACTATTCTTACGCCCTCTACTTTCTAGAACTATCCTGTACTTTGGCAAATGCTCTAGCATTTACTAGATATAGGGTAGACTGGTATATAAAAGAGAGTGACAACGTGACGGTAATGTAATGTGTGTGTAGGTAGTGAGCAATTGAACTGCAGTCACAGGGAATTGTTGAAGTTAACGTTCGTTCATTATAGTGTTTGTTTTAGCGCGAATATTGAAATTAAGTGTATCGTAAAGTTCTATTCGGAAAGAATAAACCAGTTTTATTAAGTAAGGACTTGTGTCGTTAAAGTTTCGTCGGAACAAAGTTACGAAAGTTAATTAACAAACGAAGACGTAACAAATTGGTGTCAGAAGTGGGATAGAAAAAAAAGAGAAGAAG
>NW_013670462.1:76677-78620 GCF_000517525.1 Limulus polyphemus | reverse complement strand
AGAAGCCAACGAGACGGAGACCAGTATGGAAGAAGATACGTCCCATAAAATTAAGAGACTTTGTTGAATTATAATTTTGTGTTTGTAATTCTGTACAGTTAATTAAGTTATTGTTAATTGTTATTGGTTTATTGTATGTGGTTATTGTTCGGGATGAACAATATTAAGAAGGGGGCAGTGTTGCGTCATCGAGATCATGTGACTATTCTTACGCCCTCTACTTTCTAGAACTATCCTGTACTTTGGCGAATGCTCTAGCATTTACTAGATATAGGGTAGTCTGGTATATAAAAGAGGGTGACAATGTGACGGTAATGTAATGTGTGTGTAGGTAGTGAGTAATTGAACTGCATTCACAGGGTATTGTTGAAGTTAACGTTCGTTCGTTATAGTGTTTGTTTTAGCGCGAATATTGAAATTAAGTGTATCGTAAAGTTCTATTCGGAAAGAATAAACCAGTTTTATTAAGTAAGAACTTGTGTCGTTAAAGTTTCGTTGGAACGAAGTTACGGAAAGTTAATTAACAAACGGAGACGTAACAATACCAAAAAATATTTAAGCAGTATTCCACATCTTGAACATCTGATAAATGGAAATGAGATCAAACAAGATGACTGTATTAATTCTGCACTTGTTAAGAAAAAATTGGGAAGTTTAAAAAAATGATAAAGCTCTTGGCCCAGATAATATTTCCTTAAGGGTTTTGAAGCAGGTTAAAGATTGGATATGTGAGCCACTTGTTACTATTTTTTTTGTAAATTCCTTGAATAGTGGGCAGGTACCAGAGTATTGGAAGTTAGCTAAAGTTAACTCTTTTCAAAATTGTCCAAGTAATTATATGCCCATTAGTCTTACATCAGTTGTGAGAAAAGTTTTGGAAGGTCTGATAAGTTTAGAATTTTTTTGGATAGTGAACATGGTTTCACTAAGGAAAAATCTTGCCTTACAAATCTTTTGACATTCTTGGAAAAGGTTACTGCATATATAGATGAGGATAAGGTTGTATCTGGATTTTCAGAAAGCATTTGACAAGGTGCCAAATAAAACGCTTGTAAAAAATTACCTCTATATATGTGTGTGGGGATAAGTTAGCAAATTGGATAGAAGAGTGTCTGGATGGAAGAAAGCAAAGGGTTGTTATAAATGGAGTTCAGTCAAACCAGATTAATGTCACAAGTGGGGTACCTCAGGGCTCAGTCTTAGTACCTTTGCTCTTTTGGATTTACCCAGTGACATAGATGAAAGAATGGTCAATAAATTACTTAAATTTCCAGATGATATTAAGGTCTTGGGTGTTGCTAGTTGTGAAGAGGATGCTGCTGATTTACAAAAGGATTTAGATCATTTAGTGAGTTGGACAAATAAATGGCAGATGGGTTTTAATTATAATAAATACAAGATAATGCATGTGGGTTATCATAATTTGAATTATAAGTATAATTTGGATGGGAATAACCTTAAGAGTGTCATGAAAGAAAGGGATCTTGGTGTAATAGTTGATCAGTCTCTAAAGTCATCCAAGCAGTGTGCTATTGCTAGTGGTAGGACAAATAGGATTTTATGTTGTATCTACAGAAATATTGAATATAAGTCTATTGTATAGGTCACTGGTTAGGCCACGTTTGAAGTATTGCATTCAGTCTTGGGATCCTTACCTAAAGATGTACATTAAATTGTTGGAAAGGATTCAGAGGACGGTTACTATAATGGTGCCTCAGATGGATGGGTTGTCATATGAGGAGAGGCTGAAATCTCTCAGGTTGTTTTCTCTTGAATAAAGAAGAGTTAGAGGGGATCTGATTGAGGTGTTTAAGATTGTAAAGGGAATTGATAGTGTTGATGCATCATCTTTTTTTATATTTAACAGGGAGAATAGTAGGGCTAGGGACCACAAATATAAATTTTGGCAGGGTAGAAGTCATCTTTAGCTAAGACAGTTTCAT
>NW_013670462.1:70306-76559 GCF_000517525.1 Limulus polyphemus | reverse complement strand
AGTGAGTTTAAGAGTGATAACTATATAAATGATAAAGGCTGCCTTTAAGGTGTTTTTTTTTAATTTATTTATTAATAGTTTTAGTTTAGTGTAGAGAATGGGACAGCCAAGATGGACCAATAGGTCCCATGTTGTATTAAAACATTATATTATGTTATAATTGTTTTATTCAAAGTGTAGTAATGTATTGAGTTGTATTACTAACCCAAAAAGCCAGTGGACAGTGAAGTGTGGAACAGAGAGAAGTCATCCATATGATATTGTCTAAGTCTAAGAGATCATTTAATGTGATAGATAATCTCACAGTAAAAGCTAAATACCTGCCCATTATTTGTAAAATAATTATGTAATTATGGAAAAGTTTGGTGGATTACCTTAATAGTAGCTACTGAGTAATAATTATCTAAATATGGAAAAGTTTGGTGGATTACCTTAATAGTAACTACTGAATAATAATTATCTAAATATGGAAAAGTTTGGTGGATTACCTTAATAGTAGCTACTGAGTAATAGTTATCTAAATATGGAAAAGTTTGGTGGATTACCTTAATAGTAGCTACTGAGTAATAGTTATCTAAATATGGAAAAGTTTGGTGGATTACCTTAATAGTAGCTACTGAGTAATAGTTATCTAAATATGGAAAAGTTTGATGGATTACCTTAATAGTAACTACTGAATAATAATTATCTAAATATGGAAAAGTTTGGTGGATTACCTTAATAGTAACTACTGAGTAATAATTATCTAAATATGGAAAAGTTTGGTGGATTACCTTAATAGTAACTACTGAATAATGATTATCTAAATATGGAAAAGTTTGATGGATTACCTTAATAGTAGCTACTGAATAATAATTATCTAAATATGGAAAAGTTTGGTGGATTACCTTAATAGTAGCTACTGAGTAATAGTTATCTAAATATGGAAAAGTTTGGTGAATGATTGTAGGTACTAGGTAATAAAAAGTTTTGTGGATTGGTTTGATGGTAGGTTTTAAGTATTTACTTTACTGAATACAGACAAAATTTCTACTAAAAGTTATTTTTCTCCATATATAAACTTCTCCCCTAAAACACTCGGAGAATTCTTGACTTTACACTGGTGATATAGCTTATATGTTACAAAAAATTATAAAATAAATTACTAACACTATAAAAATAATTTCGCTTCAGCCCAATGTTTGTGAATTTCATTGATTAGCCGATCATATTAAGAAAAGCTTTACAGTGTGCATTAGGACATAAATACATACTTATGAAAAATGACTAATCAGACCTAATAAAAAAAGAACAGTTTTATTGAAACTCCAAGTTTTGGCTTATGCCTTTGTTAAGGGTTACAGCATCACATACAGACTGATAACCAAGAAGTAGTGGTAATGTCATGTATTATCGCATGCATGTTAAATAGAATTAGAATGATTAATTGACTGAAAATCTCAAGCTATCAAACACACACAAATAATAATTACAAAGGCCAAGAATTATTTCTGTTTATTTTAGGTTTATAAGATGGAATCAAGAGAGAGACACTGTGAATTTATGGTCAGTGAAACTATTACATTTTGGTATAGCGTAGTCTTAAATGGTGGTTTATCTAACGTATCATGTTTCATTAGAAAGTGTTCAGTCATGGCCTCTTTATAATCCAAGTTCACGGTGGCACAGATGTGTTCCTTAAGATGTTCATGTACGACTGGTTTCACCAATGTATTTATCATCACACTGTGTACATTTTATTTTATGTATTACATTTTTAACAGTACAAAAGTCATCCAATCCATTATATCTGGTTTTATATGATTCTCTAACTCTTAAGAAAGGCATAAACTGAAATGTGAGATTTGAATAAAATCGTTATTTTCTGGAATGTAATTAGTCCATTTTTTTGATTGAAAGATATAAAGTCTGATATTTAAAGTAAATGTTATGAAGTATAAGGAGAAACAACATTGTGTGTTTTTTGTCATTTATACTTAATCATTTCAAAGTTAAAAAAGTTTAATTCTGATGTTTGTTTTCAAATTACAAATGTTCTTAGGAAAATAAACTACACTATATAAACACCATGCCTAATTTAATGAAAAGTTAATAAGAAAATTTGCTTAAAATCAAGTTAAACCTAGAATTACTGATAGAATATGGACTCCAATGGCTTTGAAGCACATTTTTTAAAACTATTTTTGTTTTAGTCCATGACTTCATTGGTTACAGAGTCTCTAATAACACAAAACTTTTTTAAACAAAAATATCATCAATATTGCACTTAATCATATTGACTCCCTCCCACCTAGATAATTACTGCTGGGGTCTGTATGAACCCCAACACCTTTTATATGGAAAAATGTGATGCAATCTGTGGACTCTAGTGATAATGAATAGTGTCAAAATAAGTCAGTAATTTGAGAGTTAAAAGAGAATTTTTGAAATTACTTTATTTTAGCATTGTTTACATGCACAAAAATATCTATTCTTTGCTTAGAACGGGAAAGATAGGAACTCTGACTGTCCAAACAGATGCAGGGGAGGAAGGTATTAAAAATGATGTGTCAGAAATACATATTCCAGGGACTTTCAGTGTCTTTAACTTGAATGAGAATGCATCCAAGTTATATATTGGAGGTATACCAGAAGCTGCTAAGGTAAGTTACTGAATACTAACATAATCTCGGGACATCCAGTTGCTAAGAATGCATCATGTAGTTTTACAATAATACATTAAGCCTTGTTTTTTAGATATATCTGTGTTTGTGCATCATAGATTTAACATTTTTTGTTTACATTTTAATGAGTGTTATTTGTTTGATGAAATTTTTGTGGTTTTTAGTGATGACCTTTTGGTACTCGAAAGCCATTAAAAATTTGAAGCAGCTAAAGTTATTAGTAGACGAGGCCTACATAAGCTGTATTGATGGATACTGTATTTTTATATGTAAGAAGAAATTATTTTAAACTGTTAAAACATCCAACAAATCAGTATCAGGTTTACGGTGATGTAATATCACACAAACTACTGTTCAGTTGTATAGTTTATAATATATTTTATGTGTTTTAGATTCAGAAAGATGTTCAGACCAGAACATTTACGGGATGTATAGAAGAAGTAGATTTTGGAGAAACACCAGTAGGTCTCTGGAACTTTGTAAAAGCCCAAAATAACTTTGAAGGTTGTGTGGGGAGAGACAAGCTTGTTACGCTCGTTACCTCTAATGGGCTGAGATTTGATGGTAGAGGCTATGCTATTATGCCTGGTGAACGGCACAATTTTGCCCGAGAAATCATAGTAATCTTAGAGTTTAAAACCTATGCTGAAGAAGGTTTACTGTTCCTTGTAGAAAATGGAGTGAGTTATTTTATTGAAACATTAAATATGATGTAAAAAACTGATCAAAGTTAAACTTTTCAACCATTGTAAATCAATATTTTATGAATATTGTTTTTATTCTCCTGAGCAAAGTGTAATGTTTTCAGTTAATTAATTAATTTTTTCTGTTTCTCACCATTTTGAAGCCACTTTCCGTTGTTTTTTTTTTGTGACATATTTTCCTTTATTTATTTTTGTTTTTTGTGGCATATTTTCCTTTATCTATTTTTTTGTGATGTATTTTCCTTTATATATATATATATATTTGTGGCATATTTTGCTATATATTTTTTGTGGCATATTTTGCTATATCTATTTTTTGTGGCATATTTTCCTTTATCTATTCTTTTCTTTTGTGGCATATTTTCCTTTATATATAATATATAATATATATATATATATATATTTGTGGCATATTTTGATATATATTTTTTTGTGGCATATTTTCCTTTATCTATTTTTTTCTTTTGTGTCATATTTTCCTTTATATATAATATATATATATATATTTGTGGCATATTTTGATATATATTTTTTTGTAGCATATTTTTTATCTATTTTTTATGACATATTTCCCTTTAACTATTTTTTTGGCACATTTCCTTTATCAATTTTGTTTTCTTTGGAGCATATTTACCTTTATCAATTTCTTTTTGTGGTATATTTTCCCTTATCTGTATTTTGGTTTTTGTGGCATATTTTGCTATATCTATTTTTGTTTTTTTGTGGCATATTTTTATTTATCTATTTTTTTGTAGCATATTTTTACTTATCTATTTTTTTGTGGCATATTTTCCTTTATCTATTTTTGTTGTTTTTTAATATATTTATTATTAATTTGACACATTTTGCATAGGCTCAAAATAGGTAATGTTTTTACAAAAACGTCTTGAGTTTAAATTCAAAACTAAGAAAGATTAAATCAATTGTTCCAAAAAACGTTTTTGATTTCAGTAGTTTCAGATGGATCATTTTGCAGTCGTTAGATGTTATTGTTATATTTGTTATAACAACTATAACACAAACAATAGAGGAATAGAGTTAAATATTGACAGAGTTTTGTGATGGCATAGATAACGTTTTTTCTTTTGTAAACAAAATATGTTAAATAATCTTTTTGAAGTTATCAGTGTTTTCAATTGTTCTGATAAATGGAACGAAGCATTACTTTTGATTTCAGGTTTTAATTCTTATATCTGTTAAGGAAGTAATAAATTGTACATGTTTCTGTATGTATTTATTAATTATAGCTTAACTTAAAATTAAATATGATTGAGAACAAATTATAAAACAATATCTTTATTTTTAACAGAACAACTTTTTTGCCTTGGAGCTGCAAGAGGGCCGTCTGTTCTCCAAACTCATGCTGGATGGAAATCTTGTGGTACTTAAGTCACCAAATGTTTACAACAATGGAAGCTGGCATAGAGTAGAGGCAAAGAGAGTTGGAAAGGACACATTACTGTCTGTAAGTACATGGTAAAATTCAAATGAAATAAAATGTTGAAATTGATTTATGTCTTTCAAAAGAGATATCCCACAGAGATACTTTTATAGGAATAGATACTACGTGAGCCATTTCAAACAAGTACAGTGTATATGTGGTCTCTAAAAGTAAGATAATTTAAACAGGTATTTGGAGACAAGGCAGATTAAACAGATACTCTGTAATACATGATTTCCAAAATAAAGCAGTTTAAATAGTTTCTGTACTAGGTGTAGTCTCCAAAAACAAGGCCATTTGAATACTTTGTAAAGAGTCCTTTTAAAGGTAAGGCAGTTGAAGCAGAAACTTTAACATGCAATTCCTGTAAACAAAATAGTTTAAACAGATATTTAGTAATGTGTGGTCCATATAAGCAAGCAATTTTAAATTGATACTCTATAAACAGGGTAGTTGAAACATACACCCCATAAGGGGTGGTCATTGTAGAAAATATATTTGAATCATACATTTTGTAAGGTGTGGTTGCTATAAACAAGATAACTGAAACATACATTTTGTCACTGTAAGCAAGACAGTTAAAACATACATGTTGTTAGGTGTGGTAACTGTAAGCAAGACAGTTGAAACATACATGATGTTAGATGTGGTCACTGTAAACAAGACAGTTGAAACATACATGTTGTTAGGTGTGGTCATATAAGCAAAACAGTTGAAACATAGATGTTGTTAGGTGTGGTAACTGTAAGCAAGACAGTTGAAACATAGATGTTGTTAGGTGTGGTCACTGTGAACAAGACAGTTGAAACATAGATGTTGTTAGGTGTGGTAACTGTAAGCAAGACAGTTGAAACATAGATGTTGTCAGGTGTGGTCACTGTAAACAAGATATTCTACTCTTCTTACTCTGCTGTATCAGAGTATTTGAAAATATGCTCACCATCATCTAGATCTCTGAGTCATTCACAATCTACCTTTTGGTCAAGTCATAATTAGAGTAACTTATCAGTGATATACCAGTTCAACAACTGGTAATTTCATAGATTGATTGAGTTAGAGCACCACGTTATTGAGTGGCTGGTAAGGTCAGGTTGACAAATATCATGTAGAGGGTAGAGTAAGGACCATGTTACTGGGAGTTGGTTAGGTCAGGTTGACAAACATCATGTGAAGGGTGTAGTAAGGACCATGTTACTGAGAGTTGGTAAGGTCAGGTTGACAAACATCATGTGAAGGGTATAGTAAGGACCATGTTACTGAGAGTTGATAAGGCCAGGTTGACAAACATCATGGGAAGGGTGTAGTAAGGACTATGTTGTTGAGTGGGTTGTAAGGCCAGGTTGACAAACATCATGTGAAGGGTATAGTAAGGACCATGTTAATGAGAGTTGATAAGGCCAGGTTGACAAACATCATGGGAAGGGTGTAGTAAGGACTATGTTGTT
>NW_013670462.1:64566-69444 GCF_000517525.1 Limulus polyphemus | reverse complement strand
CAGGTTGACAAACATCATGGGAAGGGTGTAGTAAGGACTATGTTGTTGAGTGGGTTGTAAGGCCAGGTTGACAAACATCATGTGAAGGGTATAGTAAGGACCATGTTACTGATAGTTGATAAGGTCAGGTTGACAAACATCATCTTCCCACTATAGCTCGTCTTTCCCCATGCAGCATTATATGCCAACCTTTCCTGCTTGCTATACAGACTGCCCCCTTGAATGTCAATATAACCACAGCTGGTTAGCCCTTTATGAAAACATTCCACTAATATTCTTGCATAATGTTTGTCAGGGATTCTGGAGGGGCCAGGAAATGGTTCAATGATCATGGTGGGTGGAAAGCTTGCTGTGGTGTCAGGGAGCGCTATGTTAATTG
The DNA here is from genome assembly GCF_000517525.1 of Limulus polyphemus. Classification (NCBI taxonomy): domain Eukaryota; kingdom Metazoa; phylum Arthropoda; class Merostomata; order Xiphosura; family Limulidae; genus Limulus; species Limulus polyphemus. The sequence continues at coordinate 69,065 of NW_013670462.1, read as the reverse complement.
GAATACTTCTCCAAGGGTGGGTGGAAAGCTTGCTGAAATTTCGGGGAGCACTGTGTTGATTGGAGTACTTCTCCGAGTTTTTCAGGTATCCTCTGATCTCAGCCTCAGATCATAAACACACCACTCATAAGAATATTCTGAATAATAACTTTGGAAGAATTTAACAACTTTGTTGATATATTATAGATAGCATAGGGGAGTAATATATGTAGCACGTACATAACACAACCTGACATCGTCTTGTTAAACCCTTTTCTTTAGTCAGACCTATGTAAAATGAAAATATTTATTGCTAAGACTGGTTCGCACTGTAACATATGAAAGTTCCTTGGTAGTAGTGGAAAGGCCTGCAGTAGAAAACGTTTGTCAGTATACTTTCTGTTAAAAATCAGTTTAGTACAGAGCAATGTAACCTAATTTCATAGTTGTCAGACTTAGATATACAAGTTTTTATTTCATAGTTAGATAAGCAGCGATCATTTCTATCTATAGTTATGTGAAATGAGCTATAAAAATTCAAAATTATGAATGACGAGCTTGTAAAAATTGGTAAGCTCTTATTTATATTTTCAGATTAACAGTGTTGAGGTAGATAGTGGCTTAGCTTCGGAAGTTGAACTACAAAAGACTAGGGATATTTATGTTGGTGGTTACCCAGGAGGCCATACTCACACGTAAGTCCATTTAAATTAAAAATATATTTATTAGTGCAGATATGTAGATATACATACCTTCAGGTTAAAGATTAGTGTCATTTCATAGTTACTTGAGAAAATATACAACTCCAATGAGAGCAAGAGGATGGTAACTGAAACATAAACTTATTGGTGATTTCTAGAAAATATAGCAAATAAGTATTAACTAAATCATAACCATGACTGATTTAGACTTATTACAACTCTACCTAAGGACATAATGACAGAATTTACAAGCTAAAGATGTGTTTAATTGCATGGTGATTCAGAAGATAAATTCATTGTAAAAGCTGTAGTAAATAAAGAACTTATATCAAAACTAGTCATAAAACATTCATTGGGAGGGTGTAGATCTTTTAATTTTTAACAAATGGACTCTGCACTCTCCCAATGAATGTTTTATGGCTAGTTTTGATGTTAAAGAGTTATAAGATCTACACCCTCCCAATGAATGTTTTATGGCTAGTTTTGATGTTAAAGAGTTATAAGATCTACACCCTCCCAATGAATGTTTTATGGCTAGTTTTGATAAAATCTGTAGTGTTTTAAACCCCGTTATTTTGCTTGTGAGGAAAATCCAAGGTTTTGTATGAGTACACATGTACATGTTATAAACTAGTTGTTCCTAATCAACTTTGGTTAGTATCCTACAAACATCTCTTTCTGGAGTATTTACATGAATCATGGCTTGAATTCATTGGTGTACATGTTGGTGCTACTGTATTAGGCTCTTGTTAAAATAACCATTTAAAGAAGATATTTGATAATATTTATACAACGGACTTTCAGAGAAATCACCAATGTGAACTTTGAAGGTTGTATCCAGAATCTACAAATTGGAACAGCAAACGAAGACCTTAATAAGAACAAGGAAGCTCTTGGAGTTGTCCCAGGATGTCCTGCTACTGTAAGTTTCTAGGCTTAGAGAATTATCCACAGTACAAGGTTCTTTGGAAAGGAACTTTTCTATTACTTTTAATTAATAAGTGATTTCAATGAAAATATGAGTTATCTTAGAAATGAATAAAAACTCTATAACTTGAGTGCTTTCTAAAGGTCCCCCTTTCGTAAGTGCTCGGGTTATAGGGTTTTTATTAATTTTCTATTAAGACTTCTTGAACCTGCGTGTTATTCTAACATCATGAATATGAGTTATGAGTCAGTATCGTTGAAAAGTAATCGCTATTATCAAGAAGCTTTTGAGGTCAGGTTTGATTTGCTCTTAGGAAAGAAGAGGTTAATTATTTTTTGTAAGCTGTAAAGTTTTAATAGGATTATTTTTAAAACTTGAAAAATTAAGCATTTTATTTGTAATTGTTAAAAGTATTTTCATTCCGTCTCATGTATTAATTAGATAAATATTTATTTTCATAATTCTGGTTCTGCTATATTTCAGATTGCTCGAACTGTTTCTTTCTCTAACGAAAGTCCTGGTTATGTGGCCATGAGAAGGACAAGCATGAAAAGTCATCTTAATAAATATGCTCAGCTAACGTTTAAATTTAAGACTGTTGAACCTGATGGGTTAATATTCTATGCTGCAGACGAGGAACAGAGCAGCTACCTGTCTATAGCGCTGGCTGACGGGCACTTGGTGATGAAGAGTAATCCAGGTGGCGAAATAAGGACAGCAACCTCCAAGAAGTACAACGACAAAAACTGGCACTATGTTACAGCAACAAAAACGTTACATCAGTTGAGACTGGATATTGATGACCTGTATGATTTTAACCAAGAAACATCAGACAAAAATGAAATTTCCATCACAACACCCCTGTACTTTGGTGGAGTCCCCCAGGACTATGTCATAAAGCCCCAAGCTGCAGCATCTGTAAAAACTTTCATTGGCTGTATAGGAGACACGACTGTTAACAATCAATTCCAGAACTTTGCCGACTCCCAAGATCGGCCGGGATCCTCATTAACCAGTTGCCCACTAGCCGATCCTGATGAAGTGACTACAGAGCCACCTGTGGTGGACTACTCCACTGTTTCACCAGACCATACAGAAGGTAAATATGTGACATCATACAAGTACAAGTTGTGAAATAAATATTACCTCAGATATCTTGTACGATGTTATAATGTTATTGCTAGTTCATGCTAAAACATTACCATAATATAATAGGAGTGTAGTTCTTTAAATTTTGACACTTTTGGTTAGAAAAACAGATTTTTATTTCTTGAAAAACGTTTAAGAAATCCAATAGGCAACTTTAGTTTAATACAGTAACATTACTTCATATTAAAATATTTGGTTTGTGTTTACAGAAGAAACTACTGAAGACCAGGAAATCCAAAAGCCTGATTTTGATATTTTTACTACTCTTCTACCCTCTACTACTTTGCCCACAACATTAGAGCCCACTGTTCCCTACCCAACTCCTTATGGTCTATGTAAGCTACCTATTTCACCACTAAGTGATCCTGATGTTACTGCAGAAGATGGGATGCGTTATGGTAATTCTCCATGGGCTAGACGCGAATTTTATGTACGTACAAGCACACTATTGGATGAGAGCACTTTCTCGCTAGAATTCAAGACTGATCTTCCAGATGGAGCAATGTTTTATGTATCGGGTAAGGTAGAGAGATATGAAGTCAATGTGATCTGAAAAAACATTCTCTACCGTAAAAACTTACCTTCCTGTTTCATGTATCTGGTTCAGATTACACTTACTTTGTAGCTTTCTACCTGAGAAACAGTAAGTCTAAAAAGTGCAGAGTAAGAATACATTTTTATTGTACATTTCTAAATTGATTGTCTTCCAATTAACACATTTTTCAGGTTATTCTGTTACAAATAACTTTCTTTGTAGTAAATATGGTTTTATTGCAAGTGAGATTTTTATACATTCTGAGGTAAATTTTTAGTTTTTATTGATTGTAAAAACTTCTCTACACGGGTTCTGTCAAATTGACCGACCACGTGACCACATTGTACACACTGAAAATCGTTATAGTTTTGATACTACTACATTTTAATATAATATATATATCTTCACAAAATTTATCAGAATTTCAGTAACCATTATAAGTTTTTTACTCACAAAAAAGCAGATTTGTTCATAAATATATCAGTTTTGTTTATTTTTTTACCAGTCCGTGTGCAAAGTGATTTTCACGTTAATATTAAAATACTTCATCTCAAAAATCTCAAATTTCCTTTGTGTAATCCCTAAAATTTCCTAAATACGTTTCACACTTTTGTTTTCACTAAATCCATACAGTTTATATGTTATTTTCTTTACCCTATCTCAAAACAGGATTGGTTAATTCGACCAACCTCGTAACCACCAAAAAAGAAATCGAAATAAACCAAATTAACCTTCTTTTCTTTATAGAATGACTTCAAATTGTAACATGAAACTACTTTCGTTTATCCTATGTAGCTTTAAACTTATAACAGTATACATCTACTTATATGTAAATTTTATTGTTTTTTTTGTCCTTTCAACCATCTTTTAACTACTATTCGTGCCATTAGAAGTTGTAAATCATTTGGGCAACGTGGAGCTCACATTATGCTATCGAATTACATTCCCACAAGCTACTCCCAGCTGCTTGCATGCATGCCTCGTGAAACATTTTTTATTATATTATTATTATTATTTATTTTACCTAATCTAACTTTAACTCACCTAAAGAGATTCCTATAACATACACAAAAAGTATTTTTTTTATTTTTCTCTTGATTGTATCTTGTATTTCTGTACTTAAGTTGTCTAATTGTATCTTGTATTTCTACACTTAAGTTGTCTAATTGTATCTTGTATTTCTACACTTAAGTTGTCTGATTGTAAC
>NW_013670462.1:62159-63770 GCF_000517525.1 Limulus polyphemus | reverse complement strand
CACTTAAGTTGTCTAATTGTATCTTGTATTTCTACACTTAAGTTGTCTGATTGTAACTTGTATTTCTACACTTAAGTTGTCTGATTGTAATGTGTTTTTCTACACTTAAGTTGTCTGATTGTAACTTGTATTTCTACACTTAAGTTGTCTGATTGTAACGTGTTTTTCTACACTTAAGTTGTCTGATTGTAACTTGTATTTCTACACTTAAGTTGTCTGATTGTAATGTGTTTTTCTACACTTAAGTTGTCTGATTGTAACTTGTATTTCTACACTTAAGTTGTCTGATTGTAAAGTTTTTTCTTCACTTAAGTTGTCTGATTGTAAAGTTTTTTCTTCACTTAACTATAGAAAGATAAGTTAAAATCAAGTTGTCAGACTAACATTTATTCTTTGTTCACTTGATTGTAACTTGTATTTCTACACTTAAGTTGTCTGATTGTAGTTTTTTCTTCACTTAACTATAGAAAGATAAGTTAAAATCAAGTTGTCAGACTAACATTTATTCTTTGTTCACTTGATTGTAACTTATATTTCAATATTTATATTTTTCTATTCTAAATTTTTATTTTAACTGAATGTAACAACTTGTATTTCTATACTCAAGTGTTACTACTGTAAAAATTTTTCACCTGGTTATATCGTAACGATTGCTACGTCGATACTTAAGTTGTTTTCGTGGTCATTGTCAGGTGTTTTTTGCCTTTGATTGTGGTGGAGGAGCAGGAAGAGCATCAACAAATGAGAATTATAATGATGGCGATTGGCACTCTGTGAAGTTCTCTCGTCGTGGACGAAATGGACAACTTGAAGTCGATGGTAGAGAAGTCATAGAAGTGAAGTCACTTGGAAGCCCGAATTCTTTAAATGTTCGTGCTCCAGTGTACATTGGTGGACTGTCAGAAGATACAGCAAGAAAAGCTAAAAACAACCTTCAAGTAAAAGTTATTTTTTACATTCCAGACACAATAAGACCAACACTCCAACTGTTTTAATATTTTATATACCTTAGTAGACACACATGATTTGTGTAATTGATCCTTGTACAGGACACAATTTAGATATTCATAGTTACAGTTTGGGTATACTGATAGTGTAATAAAATTTAAACACGTAACCATGTTTGTTCATTAAGTAAGTGAATCTTTGAAAAATTAACATTTGTAGTACTTGGTTTTTGCAACAAATGTACTATGCTTTACAGTAAGGTAACTAAGTTTTCTAGTACTCACTAAATGATACAGTAAACTCATGATTTGAAAAGCATGTTATATTTTTATTAACACTGGCTTTATGGAAATATTTGTTTAATGGTAAAATCACAACTCATTGAGTGCAGAAACTCCTTGTTTTTGTATTTTAGAAACTTAATTCTTCTCTTCGGCTTTCTAGTACTGGTGGTGCTGTTCCTTTAATCTGCTTTGTGAAAGTCAAAAGATTCCCTCCACACATTCATGGGCCTGTAACCAGTGAATCTTAGGATATCACCATCTAAAACTCATTCTATAGTCAAACCAAACAACCATATGCCTTCTAATGGGGCTGTAACCAGTGAATCATAGGATATCACCATCTAAAACTCATTCTATAGTCAAACCAAACAACCAAATG
>NW_013670462.1:58186-61247 GCF_000517525.1 Limulus polyphemus | reverse complement strand
GATTACAAGACAACTGAATTACACATTTTTATTCTTATATCAACTGTCATTAAGAGTAGATTACAAGACAACTGAATTACACATTTTTATTCTTATATCAACTGTCATTAAGAGTAGATTACAAGACAACTGAATTACACATTTTTATTCTTATATCAACTGTCATTAAGAGTAGATTACAAGACAACTGAATTACACATTTTTATTCTTATATCAACTGTCGTTAAGAGTAGATTACAAGACAACTGAATTACACATTTTTATTCTTATATCAACTGTCGTTAAGAGTAGATTATAAGACAACTGAATCACACATTTTTATTCTTATATCAACTGTCGTTAAGAGTAGATTACAAGACAACTGAATTACACATTTTTATTCTTGTATCAACTGTCATTAAGAGTAGATTACAAGACAACTGAATTACACATTTTTATTCTTGTATCAACTGTCATTAAGAGTAGATTACAAGACAACTGAATTACACATTAATAAATGTTTTCATATCTTTGGTTTCTGTGGATGTTTCTAACGAATGCTTTTCAAAAATTATTGAGTTTATCTTTAACTAAACCATCGGTAAACGTCTGGTCTCATTTAGTTGCTAGAAATTCCATAAGGAGGCGCTAAATGTCTTAGATGATTTTGTTGGAAACGAATGAATCATAAAGTACGAAATACATTTCTTTGTCATCTTTAAGATGTGGTAATACACGATTTACTTGCTTGTCTCTACATGTACAAATACGTAACTCTGGCTGATACACACATAATATAACTTAGTTATCAATGTTCTGGTAAACATAGTATAACTCAGTTGTAAACGTTACACTACACGTAATATAAATCATTTATACACATTCTGGTACACACATAATATAACTCAATCATCAACTTCCTGGTACGCATAATATATTATATAACAATTATCAACGAACCTGATCACGTAATATACTATATAACGATTGTCAACGAACTTGATCATGTAATATATTATATAACAATTATCAACGAACCTGATCACGTAATATACTATATAACGATTGTCAACGAACTTGATCACGTAATATATTATATAACAATTATCAATGAACTTGATCACGTAATATATTATATAACAATTGTCAACGAACTTGATCATGTAATATATTATATAACGATTGTCAACGAACTTGATCACGTAATATATTATATAAGAATTGTCAACGAACTTGAACACGTAATATATTATATAACAATTATTAAAGAACTTGAACACGTAATATATTATATTACGATTGTCAACGAACTTGATCACGTAATATATTATATAACAATTATCAACGAACTTGAACACGTAATATATTATATAACGATTATTAAAGAACTTGAACACGTAATATATTATATAACAATTATCAATGAACTTGATCACGTAATATATTATATAACAATTGTCAACGAACTTGAACACGTAATATATTATATAACATTTATCAACGAACTTGATCACGTGATATATTATACAACAATTATCAACGAACTTGAACACGTAATATATTATATAACAATTATCAACGAACTTGAACACGTAATATATTATATAACAATTATCAACGAACTTGATCACGTAATATATTATATAACAATTATCAACGAACTTGATCACGTAATATATTATATAACAATTATCAACGAACTTGAACACGTAATACATTACATAACAATTATCAATGAACTTGAACACGTAATACATTACATAACAATTGTAAACGAACTTGATCACGTAATATATTATATAACAATTATTAACGAACTCGAACACGTAATATATTCAGTATATTTTCCATCGACAAATGTTATGTTTTAAAAATACTATAGACACTTCGAATCTAGTTGTCTTAAAAAAGCGAAGGATAATATTTTCTGTTAACTTTATCTCGAAACTTTCACACATCTCTAAAGTCTTTTTTTTCATTAATTTTATCTCTTCTAAAGCTCCGTAGTTCTCGAGCAATTTAAATCAGACTCCCAACGTTTTTCACGACTTTCAAAGTTTTTTATATTTCGGAAATCACATACTATTTTTCTTTCAACGATAGTCGTAAATCATGTTTTTATCAGAACAAAGTCGTTTTTGAAAGTATATAATTAAAAAAAAACAACATTAACTACGGCTTCTAAACTAGGCATCATTAAATATATTAAAAACAAAATATATATAAAATGAAACAGGAAACACTTTACTTATTTTATTGATTTTTGCATCTGAGTCGTAAATTTAAAAATTTTCAACGAAAAACACTAGAGATGCTTTGACGTTATTCTTTTTTTTTGTTAGTTTTTATTAAAATACCCAAATAAAATACTATGTTGGGCGTTTTATGGCTACAGGTATTATTATGATTTTAAAACATCGTTTGTCATACATCGTTGAATTTCATTAGACGCCAGCAATAACTTTTAAATTGAAAAGCTTCCACTTTTCTAAGTATGATCTTCCTGATTCCCGCCAGAGGGCGTCACAACATAAAGTAGCGGAAGATATTGTTTTTATTTAAGCACAAAGCTACACAAAGGACTATTTGTGTTCTGCCCACCACGAGTATCAAAACCCTGTTTCTAGCAGTATAAGTCCGTAGACATACCACTAGGAGGCGAGCGGTAAATGAGAGTTAGTGTCACTAGGAGTGTATGAAGAAGACTATTTTTCAACTTAATTACTTGTCTTCGAGTATGTATAATATAAAACACTGGCTCAAAAATAGTTCACTAATTACTCCGTGACGCAGTGTTCTCTGTCTGACTGGTGTCACAAGTTGTTGCAAGGAACTGGCTGACCTAATTTGGATGAAATTTGGTAGAGGAACCCAGGTGGACTGCTCCCCCAAGAACAATCTAAACGGGTAGGAACCCAGGTGGAGTGAACCTCTCCCCAAGGACAATCTAAACGGGTAGGAACCCAGGTGGACTGAACCCCCCCAAGGACAATCTAAACGGGTAGGAACCCATATGGACTGCCCCCCAGGACAATCTAAACGGGTAGGAACCCAGGTGGACTGAACCCCCCAAGGACAATCT
>NW_013670462.1:55339-57515 GCF_000517525.1 Limulus polyphemus | reverse complement strand
CCCCCCCAAAGTGAAACGAAAGGGACATCGCAATGTACGAACAGTTAAAAGCTACGGAATAGGGCGGCCGTACAACCCACCTTTGCTATTTACAAATACAGTATATTATACCTTGAGATTAAGAAAAGTTTTCTGCGCTGTGAAAAGTAACCCAGTTAAATTCAAACTCTCATTTTAAAGTTACGATAAGTATCCTAATTAAACACAAATTCTCACGTAGATCGAGAACACAAGTGTCTTATAAATACCTTCAATTTTAAACTAACCCTTTTGACGAATAACTGACGTCAGCAAACTTGATGGAATTGTGGGTAGAACTTTTTCAGTCAATCAGTATGTTACGCCCAATAATAACCAGTGTTTTTTTTTTGTTTATTGTTGTTTTTTTGCACATCATCTTGTGAATACCGTAACAGTTGATTGTTTGTTTGCTTGAAAATGTCAGCTTGAATATTATTTCTCCGGCTTTACTATAAGGTTGTTGTTGTTGTTGTTTTTTTTCGGAAATAAAACCCATTTCAGTGTACTTCATAAAATAGTGTTATTCTTGAATTCTGTGGGTTTGTTTATAACTTCTGAAATTTCTGTTATCATAAACTGACAAGAAACGTTTTAAAGTTATATATCGCTCTAGAACACGACGTGTGTTTGGTGGCAATGATTAACACGTTCGACGTGTGGTCAGTTATATTTTATTTTCTGTAAGATAATGGTATCAGATTATACACAATAAACGTTCACCAATGGTTATGAGTCTTCGGTTCGGTAAAATACAGGTGTGCTATTTACAAATGTAATTGCTTTAACAGTGTTACTTGTCTAGAAGCGTTTAGAAGGTGAAAGTCGTGAAATTAGGTGCTACAAGCGTGATGGCTAGAAGGGTGCTATAAGTGTGATGATTAGTAGGATGCTACAAGTGTGATGGCTAGGAGGGTGCTACAAGTGTGATGGCTAGGAGGGTGCTACAAGTGTGATGGCTAGGAGGGTGCTACAAGTGTGATGGTTAGGAGAGTGCTACAAGTGTGATGGCTAGTAGGGTGCTACAAGTGTGATGCTAGGAGGGTGCTACAAGTCGTGATGGCTAGGTAGGGTGCTACAAGTGTGATGACTAGGAGGGTGCTACAAGTGTGATGACTAGTAGGGTGCTACAAGCGTGATGGCTAGGAGGGTGCTACAAGCGTGATGACTAGTAGGGTGCTACAAGCGTGATGACTAGTAAGGTGCTATAAGTGTGATGACTAGTAGGGTGCTACAAGCGTGATATCTAGTAGGGTGCTACAAGCGTGATGGCTAGTAGGGTGCTATAAGTGTGATGGCTAGGAGGGTGCTACAAGCATGATGACTAGTAGGGTGCTATAAACGTGATGCCTAGAAGGGTGCTACAAGCGAGGTGGCGAGAAAGGTGCTACAAACGTGACGATAAAGGATTGTTCATCTGAGCTTTTTTGGTAGTAGTTTTTAATATGTTGTATAAAATCAATGAAACTCAGCATGTCACATATTAATATCCCAGGTACTGCGTACCTAGTATAAAGACAGACACTCCGATAAAATACAGTTAAGTAAATACACTAAATCTGGTAATTATGAACGTATGTTTCTTTTGATAGTGCGAACATCTAGACGTCACTTGTTTGAAATATTAACTTATCCGCACATTTCCTCTGGGTTTGTTAATTATTCATGATTTATTTAAAGGTAGCTAGCAGCCTGACCTGTAACCTGTTTTCAAGGTTTGCACATCGGGTGCAGTTGCCAAGTTACGTTGTCAAAGCAAAAAGTAAAAAAAATAAAAAAAATTGCCTCACGTGTGCTTCAATAAGTAAAAGTTTAAAATCGATCAGTCCTTTTCTGAGTGAATCGCTTGTCGTACAGAACCGAGAAGAAAAGTGACTAAACAAACTGACCAATAAAAACTCCAGTTCTCTCGATAGATGGCATGTTTCAAAAGCGCGTGGAAATGCAACAGCTGTGCTTAACACAGGAAAGAGGGATTAACCGACTTAACACTAGAAAAATGGATTAATCGACTTAACACTGGAAAGATGGGTTAACCGACTTAACACTGGAAAGATGGATTAACCGACTTAACACTGGAAAGAGGGATTAACCGACTTAACACTGGAAAGATGGATTAACCGACTTAACACTAGAAAGAGGGATTAACCGACTTAAC
>NW_013670462.1:51701-54517 GCF_000517525.1 Limulus polyphemus | reverse complement strand
GATAACACTGCGGTATTGATAATACAGACTTCTTGTGAACGATGACACTGCGGTATTAATAATACAAACTTCTTGTGAACGATAACACTGCGGTATTGATAATACAAACTTCTTGTGGCTTGGATAGGAAGTTCCTCTTACTCACAGAGGGTTTAATTAATCTCCACTGCCAAATATTACCCCCTTTTTCACATGGGTCTAAGTAATCTCCATTGACAAATATGATCCCCTTTCTCACAGTGGGTTTAATTAATCTCCACTGCCAAATATTACCACCTTTTTTCACATGGGTCTAAGTAATCTCCATTGACAAATATTATCCCCTTGCTCACAGTGTGTTTAATTAATCTCCACTGCCAAATATTACCCCCTTTTTTCACATGGGTCTAAGTAATCTCCATTGACAAATATTATCCCCTTCCTCCCAGTGTGTTTAATTAATCTCCACTGACATGATCCCCTTGCTCACAGTGTGTTTAATTAATCTCCACTGACGTGATCCCCTTGCTCACAGTGTGTTTAATTAATCTCCACTGACATGATACCTTTGCTCACAGTGTGTTTAATTAATCTCCACTGACATGATACCTTTGCTCACAGTGTGTTTAATTAATCTCCACTGACATGATACCTTTGCTCACAGTGTGTTTAATTAATCTCCACTGACATGATACCTTTGCTCATGGGAATGTCTTCATACCATCACGTAACTTCACTCCTATCGAGCGAATGTATTCACAGTTATCTTGTCTTCACGTTATTGAAACATCTAGCCATGTAGTAAAGTCTTTCACGATAAGAAACTACGGTAACAACTGACCGTGAAAGTTGAAGATAGAATAAAACTACCTTCTCAGGTTTTCTACGGAAGATTATCATTAATCATCCGCCATCTTTCCCCGTCATCCTTTTCTATTCAGCAGTCCGTGTGGCTGAAGTGATTCATGATGAGACTAATGTCTTTTGTGGCAGTTCGTGACATATCAATAGGTATATTAATTCATAAAAAAAAAAAAAACACCCACGATATGGTTAATTGACGTGTACAGTTATCAACCATTTTTCAACCTTACATTTTCTATTTTAACACACTGTAACTTTTGTTTTAATCGAGATAGTTTTTCTCTCTCTTAGCACTGGCTCTTATGTCACTTATTTTATGAAGTTGTAATCAATAAATTTCAGAAAACAAAAATTGCCTGAGTAAACACGAGTGCTAAATGCGTAAACTATGTGGAACACCTACAATATTATCCTTATTGTAGGTGTTACACATAGTTTACACATTTAGCACCTACAATATTATCCTTATTGTAGGTGTTTCACATAGTTTACACATTTAGCACCTACAATATTATCCTTATTGTAGGTGTTTCACACAGTTTACACATTTAGCACCTACAATATTATCCTTATTGTAGGTGTTTCACACAGTTTACACATTTAGCACCTACAATATTATCCTTCGCATGCTTATGTAGCAGGTTCTCGGTCAGAAAGCGTAACGGTCGTACATCCAAACAAACAGAATAATAATACATATGTTAGTCTGAGCCAAATCACGGATAAAAAATTTTTAATTTTAAATAACCCCATTTTTGTAGTTTTGACTTTCTTTTTTCAACATTTTTTGCAGCATTAAAACTTTCTATATTACTATAGCTAGCAAGGTTATGTATGTATTGCTGTCTTCTTGTCTTTATAAAATTATTATTTTTTATATCATAATTGTAATAATATGAAATTGAGTAAATATTAGATTCCTATGTGTTATATAGTGCAGTAGAAAACTTTTTACTTTAGTTTAGTTAGGACTAAACTTTAATACTATCGATAAATAAACTTATAATGTTATTCTACGACCTAACGTCAAACCTTTTTTAAAAACTTTGATAAGTTTTTAATATTCTGTTGTACAGAATGGTTAGTAAAGTATATTTACATTCCCCTTTTGTTGTTACTTCATGTTTTATACAGCAATTGTAGCAACTTTATCACTGAGCTTTGCATCTCTCTGCCGCAGGCAGACTATATGTCGTCGAGTGAATAATGCGCATGTGCGGTTTTTCTTGAGGAAACATTCTAAGTGAAAAAAAACGTACACAGGTTACAGTGTTAATTTATCTCTTTTATCGAACTTAGGCCTAACATAAGTTAAAGTTTTATAAAGTACGGCCTATATACAAGTGGATTTATACATTTCGTTGTCTACGATTACAATTCGTTTGTATTGTGCTAGAAATGTTATATTTAAAGAAGTACTGTTACAATAAAGATACTAATTTGGCCGGAAATGTTTTGCGGGTCTTTGCTAGTTATTCTATGATTACAGCACGAATTCATTTCACGAATGATCTTAATTTTGATTGGCTCACAAAGGAATTTACCGACGTTTGATTGCCTTGACTGCACTTTTCTGCCTCTTTGTTGGTCAAGCTTGATTTCGCAAAATTTATTTCAGTTAGCTATAAAATGTGAGGTTAGGGTATATTATGGGGCGTGGGTGGTAGTATTTACCTCATCATTTTTGACAGGCTATATGCTAGTCTTACAGTAACGTTTCTCAAAGTGTAAATAACTGTCAATAAAACGATCCATATATCTACATTAAATCTTGTATTATAAAAGAAAGGTGTGTAAATACGCTAAATGTATTTCACCGTTTCTAGCTTTCAGATTCACATTAGGCCTAGGAAACTGGAAACAAGCACAAGCCAATTGAAAGGCCTAGCTTTCAGATTCACATTAGGCCTAAGAAACGGGAAACAAGCACAAGCCAATTGAAAGGCCTAGCTTTCAGATTCACATTAGGCCTA
>NW_013670462.1:49213-50788 GCF_000517525.1 Limulus polyphemus | reverse complement strand
TTTAAAGAAATACTGTTACGATAAAGATACTAATTTGGCCAGAAATGTTTTGCGGGTCTCTGCTAGTAATTAATGATTTGCCAAAGAAGGAATAACATTTTTTTTAATTTTAAGTAACTCAGTTTTTGTAATTTTGACTTTCTTGTTTCATTACTTTTTGTAGCATTAACTAATTCTGTATTACTATAGCCAGCTATGTTACGTATATATCGATCCCTACTTGTCTTTATAAAATTCTAATATTTTTATTATACTTGTTTCCTTTTTGTTAGCTATATTTTTATGCGCCAGCAATACCAAACGTGGAGCGCGCGTATATTCGATTCGATTTTATTAGTCATCAGAATCTCTATTAACCAACCCTTAAATATAATTATATACTCAAATTAGCGCATCGTCCATTATATATACACACTAGTATCCTTTACGGTATAAGAAACGAATCACTGGGACACCAGACGGAAGAGTTCTGTACAAGAATTAGAGCGATAAGATTCATCATTCTTTTCTGTACGCTTGTCTGGAAAAGTCACTTACTTACTTACTTAGATTAAAATTAGTTGAAATAATGAAATCTTTATTCACTCCATAAACACGTATATAGCGATTTAGGCGACTTTATAAGTACAGTAAGCTTGAATTTTGCTCTGCCAATACTGTGAAATAATCATTGCTAATATTAATACATTTTAAAGGTAGTTTTAAACGAGCGCTTTTTTATGACCGCCATTTTGTTTCATCACGATCCCTACTATTAAGTACTACCTTAGTTAAAGATAGACTAGTATTTTCTAAATTTCGGGTCACCGGTGGGACAGCGGTAAGTTTAGAGGCTTACAACGCCACAATCTGGGGTTCGATTCTCTGCGGTAGACACAGTAGATAGCCCTATGTGTCTTTGCTCTAAAACAAACAAACAAACTTAGTTTCCGGCCCTCTATCGGCCGATATTAGTAGGTAAAGTAATTAACCATAGCATAAAAAAAAAAAGCTTACATTTAACAGCATTTTACGTAATACTAAAAACCATACTTTTAAAGTCACTACAATAACAAACGCACATATAAAGCTTTGTAAATCTAATGTGTTTGTCCCATATTCAGGATAATTACATATTTTAGCACGCGCCCCTGTTTTCCAGTCGTATGATTACGCACCCATTAAAACGCTGTTGCATACACGTACAGCTTAACCTGGTCACATCAACATCTAACTAAATAGTTAAGTTAAAAGAAACTACTTTGTTTTGATGTTTCTTAGGGACGAGAGTTTCAGAATGTAATACCTGTTATGAGCGGTAAACATCAACATCTAACTAAATAGTTAAGTTAAAAGAAACTACTTTGTTTTGATGTTTCTTAGGGACGAGAGTTTCAGAATGTATTACCTGTTGTGAGCGGTGAAGTCCAGGCGGATTTCTGTTCTCGGGGAACGCTTGTTACGATGGTGTTGTTCTTGAAATTCATAGAGATTGTAGTACACGGGTTCAAAATGGCGGATGTAATCGTTGATGACCAAACCTGCAAGAAGAAAAGATGAAATAAAGTCTGTGTTTCCGCTTTTACTCTCACGATG
>NW_013670462.1:43730-48613 GCF_000517525.1 Limulus polyphemus | reverse complement strand
CCTTCCCTCTGGTCTTACACTGCTAAATTAGGGACGGCTAGAGCAGATAGACAAGAGAGAAGGCAGCTAGTCAACACCACCCACCGCCGACTCTTGGCCTACACTTTTAACAACGAATAGTGGGATTGACTGCCACATTATAACGCCCCACGGCTGAAAGGGCGAGCATGTTCGGTGACAGGGATCGTTCAACGTCTTCTACCAATAAGTAGGAGAAACAACCACTGTAATAACAAAATGTTCGTGGGAGATGTATGAAAAGTATTTAGTGTATTATATTATTCCCCTTCCTATTGTTATCCTATTACCTTCCTATTATTGTACTATTGTTAGTCTATCACTCTATTGTTACTATATTACTTTTCTATTGTTATCCTATTATTATTATATTATTCCCCTTCCTATTGTTATCCTATTACCTTCCTATTATTGTACTATTGTTAGTCTATCACTCTATCATTACTCTATTGTTACTATATTATTTTCCTATTGTTGTCCTACTTATTATTATCCTATTGTTATGATTAGAACACTTGTTAACATATCTTGCTATATATACATGTACAATGACTTTTCTATTATGGATATGTACAATTATAGTTTGTATTGATAGAAATTTAGTGTGTGTGGTCTTCAGGAAACCTGAATGTTAGCTTTTTTCAATGGAAATATCTTTCCACATCTCTGATCATCACATTAAAGTTACAGTCATCGTCCTGGCCGCTTCCATAACCTAATTAATTAACAAAATTACCCGGCTCTCGTTATGTCAGTATTTTATACAATACTAATTAATAAATGATGATATATATATATGGTAATCTGGTTATCCATCTGTGGCTGGTTTCAACGGTATCAAAAACAAACAGAATATAATATTAAAGGAATCAGAACCTCGACTTTGTTTCTGTTCCTTATTACTTTCCTGTGAATTAGCCAAGCTCTTGTCTTGTCGTAACGCACGCGCGCACGTGTACCTTACTTTCATGAACCTAATATTTTTACGAATATGTTAAGTTTTTTTTCTGAACACGCTCCAACTGTTTAACGTGTATAAAACAAAACACAAACCAAAAAAATAGTTGAATTTTCCAAAAGATATATGTACCGTTGAGAATAATCGATATAAAGTCCCGCGAATCAAACGCTCCATCTTCAGTGTAGAAGCATCTCGGGAGCATAATATCAACAAAGTTGTTTACTCTGGAGAACTATCATCTTATTCCTGTAACGCATAATTTGTGTTCTACCTTTGTAGTAGGAGCGATGGTAATCGTCTCTGTCCGATGGGAGTTGACTAGTGCATTTATTTTTCAGAATTTTGCTTCTAAAAGCGTGTCTGAAACGCTTATGGTGTAAATGTGTGTTATCGATATCGAAGACCGATTCTCCGATTGCAAAAAATATTTGCGCGTGTATAATAACGTTGCTAATACGGTTCAAAGTGTTGATGAAAATAACTGTGTAAATGATAAAACAAACTGACGTCAATGTGCTATCATTTGAGTAAGCCCAGTGGTTTGCGTTCCGGGAAGCGAACTGGAAGGTCCAAGGTTTAAGCGTAACCGTGTAGGCGGTGAGTCCTTTCCCTGGTCAGTTAGTTAGTTAGTTAGTTGTTGAATTTCGCGCAAAGCTATACGAGGGTTATTTGCGCTAGCCGTCCCTAATTTAGCAGTGTAAGACTAGAAGGAAGGCAGCTAGTCATCACCACCCACCGCCAACTCTTGGGCTACTCTTTTACCAACGAATAGTGGGATTAACCGTAACATTATAACGCCCCCACGGCTGAAAGGGCGAGCATGTTTGGTGGGACTGGGATTCGAACCCACGACCTACAGAATGCGAGTCGAACACCCTAGCCACCTGGCCACGCGGGGCCTCCCTGGTCAGGTATTCAGAATTAGTAACAGTTATGCCAAAACCTTGGGGATCTCTGACTTGGCCGTTTTTCCCCATGGTTTGGATAATAAAATATCAAGTTCTACGTGTCCACTAAAAGTAAAATTAACTACCAGTAAACTTTACTGATCATTCTGAGAAAGAAAACATTTGCAACCAGTAAAGATCGTAAAGAAAACACGCGTGAATCGGTCAAAATAATGTTAAATCAACACCTTTTATTATTTTAAAGTCGGTAATATTTTGTGTGTACATTTACAAATCGATGACAAACGTAACTTACTGGAAAAATACAGAGAAATATGGACACAAAAATAATATCGTTTTTATTTATGACGACAACAAAAACTATACCACAATAAAACGGGTAAACTAGAGAGGAAAATAAAATTTGATCTACACGAGGGCTATCTGTGCTCTGCCCACCACGGGTATCGAAATCCGGATTCTAGCGTTGTAAGTCCGCAAACATACCGCTGTGCCACTGGGGGGGACAAGAATAGTGCAAATATCATACAATACGATTTGTTTTGTTTTTCTGCTTCACGCAAAGCTACACGAGGGCTATCTGTGCTCTGCCCACCACGGGTATCGAAACCCGGATTCTAGCGTTGTAAGTCCGCAAACATACCGCTGTGCCACCGTCGCTAATCTAGCAGTAATAAACTAGAGGGAAGGCAGCTAGTCAACACCATCCACCGTCAAATCTCGGACTACTTTTTTACCAACGAATAATAGATTGGCCGTAACATTATAACTCTCCCACGGCTGAAAGGTGTAGCGTGTTCGGTTGACGGGGATTCGAGTCTGTGACCCTCAGATTGCGAGTCGAGCTTCTTAACCCGGACTACTTTTTTACCAATGAATAATGGATTGGCCGTTACATTATAACTCTCCCACGGCTGAAAGGTGAAGCGTGTTCGGTTGACGGCGATTCAAGTCTGTGACCCTCAGATTGCGAGTCGAGCAACTTAACCACCAGGACATGCTAGGCTGTCGTACATTACGATATAAATTACTTTTTTTAATCAACTGCAACACACTATTGTCAAGCACCGTCATTTCTCAGCTGTCAAGCTCCTACAGAGGACAGGAGTCAATCTTGACCATGCCGTATGTGGGCGTCAGCTTCCAAAACCATTTTTTTTATTAAATCAAAGGCAAAAAAAAAGCTAATTGAATCTTTACCAAGAGTTTGTTTATTTTAACGCAAAGCTAACGATAGACTATGTCCAACACGGGGAATCGAACCCCGGATTTTATCGTTAAAGTGCGTAAACTTACCGTTGACCCACTGAAGGAGTTGTACCAGGAGACTTCGTGGTATTGACGTGATTCCAGTTTCATCTTTCTTATAGAAACTCGAGAGACTTTGTTAACTTCAAATTTTAATTTATTATTTACTTACCTTGCCCCCCCCCCAGTGGCACAGCGGTATGTCTGCGGACTTATACCGCTAGAAACCGGGTTTCGATACCCGTGGTGGGCAGAGCACAGATAGCCCTTTGTGTAGCTTTGTGCTTAATAATAAACAACTTACCTTGGGTCATACTCAATCTCATCGCAATGACTTTAGAGATTTTAGGGATCGGAGGGTTCTCTTTCGCAATCCTGGTCTTATATACATATATATATACTAATAAATCTAATTATCAAGGCAATGACAGTATATTGTCGGTATATACTAATATATTTATTAGTTGTGTATTTATGGGTAAATCTAATCATCACGACGAAACGTTACAAAAACAAATCGGTTACATTTATATATATACAGGTAAATCTAGCCATCTTATAGGACATACAATCAATCGGACACAAAACAGAAGTTTGTAGACATAAATATGTTTGTTAAATAATCTATTGAACTATTGCATAACGATAAGCAATGAAAATAGGCCTACATATGTTTATCAAACGCAGTGGGGTTACTGAAGTTTTAAGACAGAATCAACTTGTCAAACAGCGAGACATATCTGTCAAGAATGATTAGTTAAGGTAATAGATCTGAGCAGTGAGGATCAGCGTGAACGAACAGGTAGATCAAGCTAGTGGATTTATTTAGATGAACTTATCAAACAATGATATAGTTGTCAGTCCACGGGCTAATCCAGGTCGAAATGTTAAGCATGACAAAGAACCTCCAGATATCTGTAAAACTGCTAGATAGACAAACTCACCAAATCACTAGTTTCATTTCATCCATCTACACTTGTCTAAGACCATCGATTTCAGTTTTAAAATAAAATTAAAATAATTATTTAAATATATTTTCATCATTTGATAAGGCAACCTGTATCGAAATTTAACTCGTAATCTGCGGGTCTCGGGTTCGAATACCTGTCACACCAAACATGCTTGCCCTTTCAGCCGTGGGGGAGTTATAGTGTTACGTTCAATCCTATTATTTGTTGATAAAAGAGTAACCCAAGAGTTGGCGATGGGTGGTGTTGACTAGCTGCTACCTTTCCTCTGGTCTTTCACTGCTAAATTAGGGACTGCTAGCGCAGATAGCCCTCGTGTAGCTTTGCACGAAATTCAAAACAAACCCAAATCAAACCAATTTTTCTCTCTTTGTTGTTAAACACAAAGTTACGCAATGAGATATCTTCCCACCTTGGTATCGAAACCCGTATTTTTAGCGTTATAAGCCATCAGATTTACCGCTGAGCCACCAGGGTACAGTAACATTTGTTTGTTTCTTGTTAATCGCAAAGCTACACAATAGGCCATCTTTGCTGTCCCCACCACGTGTATAGAAACCCAGGTGTTATCATTATCAGCCCTTAGACTTACAGCTAAGCCACCAGGGGGCTGTAA
Organism: Limulus polyphemus; assembly: GCF_000517525.1. Lineage (NCBI taxonomy): Eukaryota > Metazoa > Arthropoda > Merostomata > Xiphosura > Limulidae > Limulus > Limulus polyphemus. The sequence continues at coordinate 43,894 of NW_013670462.1, read as the reverse complement.
GTTTTCAGAAAAGCAAAACTGATGTATTTATGTGTGGTTATCAGAATGGTTGCTAATTTCCAATTGGTTGAGAAAGTAATTATGCAAATAAGAAACAGTTATAGTTTAGTTAATTAAAGAGTTGATATATATAATTCATGAGAAATACTTCTACCCACGAGCAC
>NW_013670462.1:40680-43314 GCF_000517525.1 Limulus polyphemus | reverse complement strand
CTAACGTCACAAGGGGTACTTTATTATGTTAATGTCAGTAGGGTAATTTATTATGTTAATGTCAGTAGGGTACTTTATTATGTTATTGTCAGTAGGGGTACTTTATTATGTTAATGTCAGTAGGGGTACTTTATTATGTTAATGTCAGTAGGGATACTTTATTATGTTATTGTCAGTAGGGGTACTTTATTATGTTAATGTCAGTAGGGGTACTTTATTATGTTAATGTCAGTAGGGGCAGTTTATTATGTTAACACCACAAGGGGTACTTTATCATGTTAATGTCAGTAGAGGTACTTTATTATGTTAACGTCACAAGAGGTACTTTATTATGTTAATGTCAGTAGAGGTACTTTATATTCTACTTTTGCTAGAGCTAATTCATTATGTTAATATCATTAGGAGTATTTCATTATTTTAATAATACTAGGGATACGTTATTATGTTAAAGTGATGGGGTGTATCCTTACATTTCTGTCGCGAGGGGCACTTGTGAATATTACTATTACTAGGGGCACTTATTTACAGTATCATCACTAGAAATGCTTCATAAGTTATACTAAATGATGTAGAAAATCGTGTATTTTGTAGGTTTCCAACGTCTCAGCAGTAACGCTTCGAAACTGAAAGAGGCTTACACCAGTATCTCAGTAAACATCCGAAATGTTGTTTCACAGCTTTAAGAAAATGTACTCTTTATTAAACCTAATTATTTTCGTGAACAATGGGTTTTCGAGGATGATATACTGTAAGTGCGGTTATTCCAAACCATATGTTTACCACGTGCTTATCACGGCGGCAACTTGTTTAACCGAAATTCATTGACGTGTGTTTCGATTCGTTCGTATTCTTCGTGGAGCAGAAAATTCAGAACGTGTTTGTAAACGTCCCAAATTACGTCGAATGAGGTATGTCTGCTTTGGATAGAGTATTGCGGTATCAAAAATAAAGTTGTTGGTGTAATTGAAAAATATGGCAAAAAAAAAGGTAAAATGTTTAGGACAAAATCAAACTAGTATTTTAGTTGAGATTTAATAGGATGACTTGTTTGTTTGTAGTGAAGCACAAAGCTACACAATTGGCTATCTGTGCTCTGCCCACCACGAGTATCGAAACCCGGTTTCTTGCGTTGTAAGTCCGCAGACATACCGCTGTGCAATAGGATGGAATTTATCCTAGTTACATGATACAGAGTGTTAACAAAACATTTTTTTCAAACACAATCTTATTCTCTGTCTACTAAACACAGCCTACAAACTTACCTTATCCTATTTAGCCCTTCACAAAGTAAAATACAAAACATTATTTTTCGAAACGGCTACCTTAGAGAAAATAACTTCCTCATTCATAACTAATTTGTTTGCCAAACCACCTCAGATACCCACTGTACCCAAACTTCCCTTATACACCTGCTTACCATATCTCGGGAGATCACGAAATCTCCCTGATCACGAAACAGTTGAAAAAATTATGTAACATTTACTATCCCCAAATTGACCTGAAAGTTATTATGAAACCCAATTTCAGACTAAACATTTTTTTTCGCTACAAAGATCGTTTACCGACTGCCCAGTGTTCACTTTTAGTCCACTTATACACGTGCTGAGACTGGAACCAAACGTCACCTTAAACTACAATCATGTGAACACTGGAAGAAAGGTTACAAACCCTCCCAACTACGCCATCTATCAACACAATACAGAAACAGGACATCCGATTTCTCTCTCAAACTTTAAAATTCTTTCAACAGTCAAGCGGTGCGCATTTGTTTTTTGTTTGCGGTAATGGGGCCTGAGTTATGGACCCCAGCCCCACAGCCAAGCAGCTAACCACTAGGCCACACATGTACTGTAAATATCAAGAAATTATCAAATTATTAAGCTTATACTATGTACTTAATCCAATCAGCGAACGGCGGCTAACCTAACTTGTATTCCAAGCATTGGAGTAAGAATAGGGTAGAGGGGGGGGGGGAGGTCCCAATAATATTTTAGGGGGCCAACATATCTATTAAAATATTTCAAACAATTCCCGTGTTTCAAAAAAAAAAAAGAGACAAAAAGTCCATACCATTTTCTAGTCATTAGTCTGCACGGGAATATTGTGGCAGCACGAGCGTGTCACACCCAGCCACTGTTGGAGCTCACTCCAATGCCAAGAATAAAACACTTTCGTTATCATTAAATAGAAAGAACTTTACATTAGTCTTCCTACTGATTCATCCATAAAGAATCCGCCTAACAATAGAAACTGTTGTTACAACAATAAGAATATCACTAGTGATGAGTTTGTTTGTTTTTTTTTCAAAATGTTCATATACAATAAATATTTTCATAAAATATTCACTGTTTATTATAAGTTGAATCAATTTAATTACACAGCTCCATTGTTTCTGTTGTTATTGTATTTTTCATTGTTTTATGCATCAACAAGCCCTTATTTATTTTCACAGTTCCATAGTTGTTGTAATATTTGACGAAGTAATTCATTATTTCACAATAAAGAATGCAGAACAAACATTACTATTGGTTCCTAAAAGATATATTGATCCTTATAAAACAACCTGCATGTTATATATGCGCTAAAATGATGGGTGCTACAAAACACGTGAAAGTCTAATTCTGAAACTAAACT
>NW_013670462.1:38160-40348 GCF_000517525.1 Limulus polyphemus | reverse complement strand
CCGTCACATTATAACGTCCCCACGGCTGAAAGGGCGAGCATTTTTGGTGGAACGGGGATTCGAACCCGAGACCCTCAGATTGCGAGTCGAATGACCTAATCACCTGGGTCATGCCCCCCAGTGGCACAGCGGTATGTCTGCGGACTTACAACGTTAGAAAGTGGGTTTCGATACCCGTGGCGGGCAGAGCACAGATAGCTCATTGTATAGCTTTGTGCTTTGGAGTTCATTTGATTTGATTTTGTATTTTGAAGTTTTGGAATATTCTATAGCACGTTTAGTAAAATAAATTACCATGATTTTTAAAAAAAGGGCTTTTTCTAGCGCCCATAAAACAATAGTGGAAGATTACAATCACATTAACGTACCGTATTGTGTATATTGTAACTAAGAGGACGATTTAAACTCATTTTATATGTATACAAAATGAAGCATGGACCTTTTAAATACCGGAGACGAATTGGGCCACGCTAAACCCATTTTAGAAATTATAAGATTTTTCTAATGATCTACTCATAAGTTTAGAAAGGTAACAAAATATTAGGAGATTCATTTTTAAAGTAGCTGAAGAAAGTAACTGTCGCGTTTTGTCAGCATGAAGTATGCCTCAAACTGCTTTAATTTCTCTCTTTATTATTGTTTACTTAATATTTATTTTTAGATTAAGAACAACGGCGTTAGTCGGCACTGGTTGTTAACCACCTTTTGATAATGTGTAATTATAGTGATTACTCCAAATTCATATTCGCCTTAGATTAGCTAACGACAATATAAATACGTTCCCCTACCAACATACAATAACACGGTTCCACCCCTTGCTGCGTACAATTAAACTTGATAGTGTTCCCTACTAATAACCGGTAATTAACGACTTACTGCTAGGCTTTGTCTGTAACTATTTGTAGGACCGGGAAAAACTGCGCATGCAAGAAAACTGATAGGAAAATAAGCATTGTAAATCGTCTCGGATTTATCATCTATTAAAAACGTAGTGTCTCACATATATATGCCTTAGTGTTCCTTATCAAAGGTCTTCAGTTTTGGTGGGAAGGACTCTCACTAGGAGAATTACATTTCAACTAATGGTGTAAATATTCGGGAGACATGAGCGCCACCTTGCGCTTGTAATCGGAAAGATAATATTCTAATTTCACAAACTGATTTTTATATACATAACAACACCTTCTCGGGGTCATTTTTAATTGACCTTTTCTTAAGTATTCATTTCGAATGATCTGAAAATAGATGCTATGAGAAACAAAATGAACAACAATTTAAAACAAAATTTAGGTGATGAAAAATTCTTTTTTTTCTACCATGACCTTGCATGACTGAAAAGATCTAACCCAAGCTTTAACTTTTAGCGTTATTGTAAAAGAAACGTGCTATTCATTTTCGAAAATCGATTTTTATATTTAGAATTATGCAAACAAAATTAACATAGAAACAATATGCACATGGACATTGTTACGGACACTTGATGAGTAGCCCCCTCAGTGGCACAGCGGTATGTCTGCGGACTTACAACGCTAGAATCCGGGTTTCGATACACGTGGTGGGCAGAGCACAAATAGCCCATTGTGTAGCTTTGTGCTTAATTACTAACAAACAAACAACTTTACAGTTTATATTTTGTGAGCGATTGTTGATCTGGTTACAGCTATTAGTTTCACGGTTTCTTTTTAAAGAAGTAAAAACAAGCACAACGAGAAATTATAAAAGCTGTAAACAAAGTAATAACAACAGAGATTAAAATAAACCAAGAAAAATTCAAACAAAAGCAACCACAGCGACACACACGAAAATATATTGTGAAAAATGTGACCACGTTAAAAACCAATGTAAGAGTCAAAATGCATCTTTCCAATCAATCGTATTTAATATTACATTTGTAATCACACAATAAAAAAAATGGATTAAATCAATATGCCCTTTGGGATACGCACCATAGTTTCGTATTTAATATTACATTTGTAATCACACAATAAAAAAATGGATTAAATCAATATGCCCTTTGGGTTACGCACCATAGTTTCGTATTTAATATTACATTTGTAATCACACAATAAAAAAATGGATTAAATTAATATGCCCTTTGTGATACGCACCATAGTTTCGTATTTAATATTACATTTTTAATCACACAATAAAAAAATGGATTAAATTAATATGCCCTTTGTGATACGCA
>NW_013670462.1:27211-37450 GCF_000517525.1 Limulus polyphemus | reverse complement strand
AACCTGAACAGCAATTGTCCAACTTTACGACAGGTTTTTGTCACCACCAGTTCCCTGATGATGACAAAACCTGGTCGAAACGTTGTACATTTGCTGTCATGTTAAACTTATATTAAAGTTTTTCTTCATTACCCATTTAAGCCGTCTCCAGCCATTCTTAGTTTTTAAATACACACAGCTCTAAAGAGTAGGTCAAACAAAAAAACTTAAAAGTTGTAATGTCTGTTGAAGTTCGTGAGAAAATGACCCCAAACAAAGTCGTTCAATAAAAGAGTAAATAGAAATCCATAGTAATAACATTTAAAATTATCTATTCAAATTAAAACTACGCAACCACAGTTACAACTTTGTATTCAAAATCTAATTTTCTATATACATCACACACACACATGCATATATATGTGTGTGTTACGTTATTATTTCGAGTTCTTTGAAATTATCTGGTGAAAATAACTCAACTGCAGTCCATAGATTAGCTTTTTCCCTCTATAAGCTTGAAGTTGAACACTTTTACACTATATTAAATTGTTGTAGGTCTACGTTACAAATAATGTTCATATTGTACTTGATTAACGTAAAACATCAGCTTACTTGTGCAAAATAACTCAAAATGCGCGATACCTAACAAAAATCCAAATGCTTCGAAAAACACGCCGGCTTATTCAACTTTCTATCTTGAAATAACTCTTACTTTTGAAAAAATCTTTGACTACCTGTACTCTTCAAACAATATTACACAGTGACTTTTTTTTAGTTTAAAAATATTTATATTTTGTGTTTAAAACTTGTTGATATCTCATGATATTAGTGAATACTGTAATTTCTTATAAATAAATAAAAAATATCACTATAAAAGGAGCGCGCGTGAGTGTGTACGTGAAATAGGACGAAGATTTTAAACGTGAAATATTAAGCATTTATTACACATAATATTTAGAAAGATTCTTTTAAAAACATTCCATCACTACAACCAGTTCCCCTTTTTTTCTATCAGTGGAAATAACAGTTTTTTTTTCCGTATTTTGCAAACCTGTAAATTTTAAAAATAAATATTTTGTGAAAAAATCAAATTATACTTAAAGTTTAAAAATACCAGGGTTTCTATGCTGTTTATTTTGTTAAAAAACATGAATTATTGATTATACTTTTACCAGGCATTTTTCTATAAATGTTTGGTAGTTTTATGAAAAAGCACGCTTAAAAAATATAGTTATAGGATAAATCAAGAGGTGGCACCACCTTCGCCAAATTGTTTTGGTTTTGTTTGTTTGTTTTGAAGTTACCCACAAAGTTACACAAAGGGCTATCTGTGCTATCGACGAGTATCGAATCATGGTTTCTAGCTTTGTAAGTTCCCAGACATACCGCTGTACTACTGGGGGCATTGTTTTTGTAAGTTTATGTTTTTATACTTTCTGGCGCATTACTGTTTAAAAAAAACAACTTATTTTTATAAAACATTAAATTTCTGTTTCCAGGTGTTATTAAGAAACATACATTGTTGCTAACAGGTGATTAAAAAACAACGCGGTTTTTCGTACTGTTTTACTAGCATGAGGTTAATTCATAATTAAATTTAAAAACAGTTTGGGCATTTTGAGGCAGAGGAAGACTTAATTATCAAACGTTTTAGTAATATATTTAAAATGCATTTACAAGATTTTAAATCTCATCCCTCTATTTTGTTGATGTTGTAATATGAATAACTTAAAAAGGATCCCCACAGATAAATATGTTTTAAGTAAAAAGAAGTAAGTTTTGTGTAGTTTGAATACTTAAAATACAACGCTTAACCTGTTTGTTTATTTGTTATGGATTTCGGGCAAAGCTACACGAGGGCTATCTGCGATAGCCGTTCCTAATTTAGCAGCGTAAGACTAGAGGGAAGACAGCTAGTCATCACCACCCACCGCCAACTCTTGGGCCACACTTTTACCAACGAATAGTGGGATTGACCGTCACATTATAACGCCCCCTACGGCTGAAAGGGCGAGCATGTTTGGTGTGACGGGTATTCGAATCCGCGACCCTCAGATTGCGAGTCGAGCACCCTAACCACCTGGCCATGCTTAACCTAAATGCTTTATTTAGAAATTCATATATTATGACTGGGCGTAGCCTGTTGGTTAACGTACCGGACGATGAACCAGATGATTCATGTTTTGCACTTTATTTCCACAAAAACGTGCTACACACTTTGGAGCCTTTGGTGCGTCATAAGGATGACGGTAAAATTCCACTATCTGATTAGTGTAACCAAAGAGTTAGCGGTAGGTGATATTGACAAGCTGTCTTTCCTTTAGTCTATTAGTTCAAAATTAGGGTTAGTAAATGATTTCATTAGACCAATTTTGAAGAGTTAATAAGCCATATTGAATGATTACTAATTATTTCGTTTTTGTTCTTGTTGTTAGATGAGTTTCATTTGGTCTTTAGGTTTCCATTATTAAAACCGTCCTTTCACAAATTACTTGAAAAAGTACCGCCCTCTATGGGCAAATTAAAGCATTACCAAGTGCTCTATCGCTCTTCTTGATCTTAAGTGCGTTCAATGAATACATGGTTATTCTTATGCGTGTACCACTCCATTGGAAGAAATTGCTATTGGCGGGTTTATTGTATCTTCAGAAGAGACCAACAGTAACCATGGTGATGAGAGCGAATGTTCGCGCCCCCTTATGCAGCCCGGATGTTGCGACACAAAAGATCCAATAGTAAATGTAACGATGTTTTTACAGCAGAGCGATAAGCCACTTGGTTAGAATTTTCAACTTTCTACACTTTACACTTTTAAATAAAGAGGTCGCCTTGTTCAATGGCCCAACGACTCGCAGTGGCCAATTCACACGAAGATTTAGATTGAGAGTTAACGCCAATCGGCACAGTCCTGTATTCCCTGATTGGCTATAATCCCATCAGAACGCCACTAACGGTCGCTGTCTTCAACATTATGCTGAAACGTGCAGTCGAATGGTGGTCCCCTGTGGTAACAGAATCGCCAATTTGATCCGGAACTGACTGGCTCGGTTGATGAAACAAGGCATAGTTTGTGAGGGTTACCAGATTGACTACCGATTCTATAAGTATTGATTTTCGTGCCACGAGCACAATTCGATGAACAAATTCACCCTGATTTTACAAGGAGCTTCTGCACAACTTTGTCCATGAGTAAGTTTCTCTAAACATAATTGGATGATAAAAAAAATAAAACATCAACCACAACAAAAAGAATTTATGCAATTGAATAATGGATTAGAGAACACATCGTAACAATGTAATACAACCATAATACACCACAAGGTTGTTAAATACAAGGCTACAGAATGGGCTAACTGCACTCTGTCCACCGAGGAGAATCGAACCCCGGAATTTAGCACTGTAATCCCGAAAATTTACAGCTGAACCACCGCGTATTTTTGGATAAATTAAATAAAAACCTACAATTTGTGGAATAAATTGCGTTCTTTAATCTGATAAATCTTAATATCGAATAATTCCATTTGGTACATGTGTATATTATGATATCGTTTGTACAACAACTACATTGTAAAAAGTTTGAACTCTATCGTACTTTAAATTAGATGTCTTGAACTTGTATTTATTGTAATTGCCTCACCAGATGGCGCGACCAACAACTTCTGGGATTCGAAACTTCATTGAGAAACACCAAGTGTTCTTGCCAAATAACCCGAAGTGAGGATTAACCAACTAATTATTGTTGACCTGATGGGAGTTAACCAACTAATTATTATGAGTAAAGTGCTTAGTAATAACACTAGTTCCAACTCATAAACGAACCTCGTTTTTAAGCCTAAATACTAAACACAGAAGGGTGTCAATGCGACAAGAAACAAGTCCAATTATGGCAAATGACACGACCCACCAGATACTCCTGGTTAATGACACCATCCTGACATCTCACAGTATTGTTGTACAAACTCAAATCATCCTGACATCTCAAAGTATTGTTGTACACACAACATAAAGGTATTTTACAGTGTTATTTAATTTCAGCAAAGTGTCATAACTAGACATAATCTTCTATGTCTTATGTACCAAATATCGGTTTATATCTTTAAAATAATCTATTAACAAGAAAAATATACTTAGAATAACAATTAAATGATGTTATCCACACACAGAGATAAATTATTCTTATTTGAATAACTTATTCTCATTTATATAAATTATAAAACAAAATCTTTCCAGATATAAATATGTTACGTTTAATGTTATGTAATAAAACAAATTGCTACGATAAAAGTTAAAAACTCTCTCTGTATGTATACATGTATGTGTTTGTGTGCGTAATCGCTACGCATTGGAGCTCTCTTTGGAAGAATTACAAACATATTGTTACGCCTCCTGTCGTTAGTTAATTTTCCGTAACTTCGTTCCGACGAAACTTTAGCGACACAAGTCCTTTCTTAATAAAACTGGTTTATTCTTTCCGAATACAACTTTACGATACACTTAACTTCAACAGTCGCGCTATAACAAACGCTATATCTCACGTGGCCAACAATATTTTGTCCGCATACATTCAATTACTCATTACACTGTTGTCCCGTCACGTTGTGACCATCTTATATATACCAGCTACCCCCAATCTAGTAAATGCTAGGACATTCACGAAGGAACAGGATATTTCTAGAAAACGTGGCGTGACACTAGTCACGTGACCTCGCTGACGCAACACAGCTTTAGTTATTAAACTTTTAATTTAAAATAATAAATCATTAAAAAACTGAAAAAGATCGATAAAATCAATTCCCCATTCTCTTATGTTGAATAATTTGAGGTTTCTTAAAGTATTTGAAAAGTCTGTGAAATTAAATTTCTCGAAATCCAATTTAAAAATAGAAAATAATATCTCTGACAGTTATAATTTCATTCCATGGTGATATGCAAGACTTTCTAGCTCAGTGGAATTTTCATCCGAAAACAAAAATACAAAATCAAAGTTCTCGTAAAAGATTAAATATATTTTAATTAACAATATACATAATATATTATAGCGTCCAAAGAATCTTAATAGTTTAAAAAAGGAAACATATAGCCTTAATATTTAGGTTAAACAATACTTTGTATACTGTGACACAATAGCAGAAAGGTTGGACTTTTTCTGTGTAAGATATGACTCACCTGTACTTTGTACACTATGTGTCAATCTTAATCATATAATAACTGATAATAAGATTAGAATTAACAAAGAAAGGCTTATCTTAAGATGCACTAATAGTGAGTTTAGGCTTGGGTAGAAAATAATTAGCTTGTGACATAGTAGCGGTGAGGTTAGGGTTAGCTAAGATTTAACTTGAGTACTACTAATAGTGAGATTAAAGTCAACTAAAAAAAGGCCAACAGTAAGTTTAGGCTTCACTATAAAAGGCTTAGCTTGTAATACACCAACAATGACTAAGAAAGGTTTAGCTTATGATACAACAATAATGAGGATAAGGGTTAACTGAGAAAGGCTTAACTTATGATACAATAGCAGTGTTGTTGGCTATGATAACCTTATACTTAGCCTGATTTACCAACACTGAAGCTAGAGTTAATTTAAAAAGACTTAGTTTGTAATGCACGAACAATGACGTTCACTTTAAAACACGCCAAAAGTGACGGTAGGGGTTAACTTAAAAAGACTTAACTTGTGATACACAAACAATAAAGCCGTAAATATATTTATGTTCACAGTAAGCTGGGAGTCTCGGTTTTTGAATATTATTCTTGCTCAAAAAACTGGGCCAAGTAAAATTCAGTTTACTCTGAGTGGCACTTAGAAAATATGTGTGTGATCTTGTGTGCTAACTTTTTTAATCAGAATCTAGTACCACTTTCCCGTTTGTTACTTAATTTGTGAAAGAATTTTGTGATTTTATCAGGTTTTAGCTTACTGATTCGAGAAGATTGTGTGAATGAGGAAAAATGTAATAGAATGGTTTTTTAGAGGTATGACTGAAAATCGTTCGGTTTTTCGTTTCTATTTTTTCTGTCCTTGTCATTTAAATCATAAGACTTGTGTTTTATCTGGTATTGGTATATATTTCTTACAAATACAGGCATAAGCTATAAGTTTATATTTTTTATTATATATTTGTTGACTCATGGTGTGGATATGAATTTTTTTCCGAAACGGCTACTCTGTTGACCTAAGCTGCGGTACTTTTTTCTATTCTGGACATAATCGGTGAAAATCTAACAAGTAATTCGTTAAATTTCCAACCTATCTAACAGTGGAAAACAGTAGAAGTTTACCCATTGATTGGTCGGTATTCGCCGTGCCTGGTATCACGAGCTGTTTCTTAAAATAAATAGCAATTAAGGTAGGCGTATGTGCCACAGTGTGACGTATTTACTGCCGAGCCAGAACGACCAATCATCTACGTTTGTACGCTGTTAAAAATGTCGTGCGAAAGCACTCTAAACACTGAGAGGACCGACACCAGCGGGAGATCTAGAACTACGGAAATGTGAAATCAATATATCATTTTGAGTAACCGTTTCGGAAAAATTTTCACATCCACACCATGAGTCAACAAACTAAATTTAAAATATTTTTATTTGAATTGATTATTAAAAGTGGAAACTAAAAGATACATTTACATATATGAAAAGCTTTTCATGAGAAACACATTGACATAGTGATAAACGTGTGTTCTCAACAGAAGTAAGGCTTGCAAATTTTAATCCTACAATTTCTGGAAATTCTCATTTAGGGAAGAATTGTTTATTTTAAATTAATCGTCCATTTTCTACAGCTTACCATTTCATAGGAGCTGGGAATTATAAAGTATACTACAGAAAAGATTAAACGATAGGATAAACCACTGGCAACAGAGACCTAATGGATATTTCACTTTGTACGATAAAGAGTTGTAGATGTTTGTGTGCATGTGAATGATTTAACCCTTATGTAAAGTGTTTTTCATATCTATTACTTTATTTACAAAACAATTCCCATAAATATATATATCTTCAGTATCACTGGCAAGTGTGACATTTTTAAACACTGTCGTTGTTCGTACTAATGCTCAATATATTTATATGATTTAGGCTTAACGCTAACATTAAACTACGAAAGAGCTATGTATGTTTCTTTTTCTTTTTTGTTTCAGAAAATTGGAATCTAATCACGTAAAAGATGTACACCATTTTTTATTTTATAATATTTTTTTATTTTGTGATAGCTGTATCACTGTAATAATTATATCACAGACAAAATTACTACTAACAACCAGTTTCTGTGTAATTAGGCTAAGCGGGGATTCGTTAAACCTAATTATTACGCCATGATTTCTAAATCGAAACAAACCTATCGATTTTTTAAAGAAACTATCTTTTTCACATGTTTGTTTCATCAACACTTTAATTAAATTAGGGAATTTAAATTTGTCAAATCTTAATTAAAAACGAGGTTCTGTTTTATTTTTATAAAGTTTTAATTGCCATAGTAACATTGCATTACTTGTTTATTTGGTATTTTACTATGGACAAGTTAAGTTTTATTTACGAAACTAAATTATTAACTAAAACGTTATAGATTTTTTTACTCTTAATATAATGACTTTAGTCTAGGTAACTCATTTTGTTTATTTACTAACCAAATCAATCTATATGAAAACAGATACAAGTACAATAAAAATAAAAATTTAATGCTTTAAATGTACTTTTAATTAAAGGAATTGTATAAATATCTTAAATAATAAAATTTGAAATAAATTTTTTATTACTAAACAAATTTTAAAGTTTTAGAAACGTTTCTGTATTCGTTTTCTCAACTCTAATGTGACAATTGGGAATACTTTAGCAACTTTGTATAAAATCATTAACTTCGATCATTAATTTAATTAACTTCTATTCTTATGTACCAATTATTATGAGGATTATTTTACATTGTTAGCTGACGGATTTAAGTTTAACCTAAATACCAAACCTCATGAAATGTTATTAAGCTTACGAGAATTTTGATAATAGTGAGGGTGCCCTACTGATGATTCAGTACATACTAATGATTATATATTTTTTGTTTTATTTGGTTTTAAACTCTTAATTAGACCGGTATTTTCAATTAGCTACATTATTTACAGATTTTTAACTTGTTTAAAATTTCAAACTCCATAGAAATACTGAAGATATAATGTAAACGTATAAGCAGCTGAATAGTTTAGAAGTTCCTCCGTACAAATAGGTTTAAAATACGTTATAGATAGCGTTATTTACAGAGGGCAACAGTTTTAGCAAGATGGCGCCGACACATTGCCAAATGCTGGATGTATGTCTCATACACAGCTATGGCTACAACAAACTTTACAGGATGTGATTACATCCGAGTCAACTTGAGAACGTTCATATATATCATTATAATAGCCACAACATTTCATCAGTGCCTTGCCAATATATGTTGCGATAACGCAGCTGTATGCCCTTAATGTTTCACCAGCTTTATCGCACTGATATAGTATGCTTTCATAATGGGAATCTTCGAGAATGTCGATATGTTGATTAAGCACTAGAGAGATAAGTTGTCAGTTTCCACGCGCATATAGATATTGAACGTGAAACGTAAAATCAAACCACTGTTTGCTCTTCATTAACAACGCATATTTGTCACCTGAATAATAAAGTATTTTACCTCTAATTCAAAATCCTGGGTTTTATTCAGCTACAATGTTTCGTTCGTCTTCCATGGCCTACTAGAAACACATTCTGTAAAACACCAGTTGTGTCTCCATTAGAATAAAGGCGGCGGAACATATTTGCATTTGAAGAGGGGGGCACCGACGATTGGGGGCTTCTCCTTTGCTATGTTAACCGTGACCATTAAATTCAAAATGGATCCCCTGATAATTATGCACAAGTCGCTATTCTCCATTCAAAGCAGCACTTCGCTACCGGGGGCACGTGCCCCCAGTTACCCCGTATTTCGCACATATACAAAGGAACATAATTTCTTTCTAATAAAACCTTCAATGACGTATTGTGTGTTTCATGGCTATGTTTTTTAGTAATTAATGCATTTCAGACGTTTAATTTGATGTTAAACTCCCTCCAGCCAGCAAATTTATTTTACTGGTGTTTTATCTTTCTTTTCATGTTTTTCATAGCCCAGCGGGGGCAACTTAACGATTCTGAGAACGTAAAGTACTTAATAAGAGGTCAATCAAGCCGGTTCTGAACCTTTGTCAGTCAGAATGGCATGGAAGTTACAGTTATTGATCGAATATTGATCACGTCTATAAAAGACCAGTTTTTAAGAGTACTTCATATTTAGTTATTCACCAATAAAGATTGCTGAATCACGTATTTCCTGCACTAATTAATTAACATTAATAAAAACATTAATGTTATTTTTTTCTGTTATTTTCTTAATAAGATTAAATCAATAAGCAGAAAATATAATAAATATAACACCGAGAATCACATTAAAATGAGGTAAGTAGCAAAATAAAAACTTATTTGTGCAAACAACTTATTAATGTAAATAACAAATTTATAATCCATCTAATATATTAATATTAATTAATTAATTAGAAGTCCTGATTGCTTTCGCGCCTCGAGGAAACCCCATTAATGATATATATATTTAATTAAAATTTAAAAAGAGTAATATAATATACATGCAAATCGTACAGCACTACGGTGTTGATACAGACGAATATACATTTGTATGTATGCATGTCTATATGTATATATACAAACACAGATTCACATGGCCGATTTCTGTTATCAAAAGGTACTGTACTGTATGACGACAGCCATGTAAGTAAGGTGAGAACACGTGATAGCGACGGTAATCCGTGAGTTAAAATACAGCAGCTTGAAGAAGACAAAACACAATTAATTTCACAACCACGTAGAGATACTTATTCTCAGCTCGGATAGACTGTTGAATAATTCATCACGAACCAGTACGGAAGCTTTGTCTACGTCAGTGACGTCACATAGCTAGCGAAACGCTTCGAACAGGTAAAAAGAGATAGAAATAAAGTCGAGTGTCTACAGATTTTTTGTCGTGATCCCGTAAACGAAAGCGTTGAAAATTTTCAACTGAATTTATTAAAATAAATTTTACAAGCTGGTGACAAAACATCACAATTGCATGTCGTTTTATTTTAAGGAGGTGATAATGTCCACTATTTTCCAAAAAAAAAGAAGATGGGCTGGGCGAGGCCTAGAAGACAGCACGTTAGATTGGGTTTCAAAATGTGAGGCTGTTAAATATGTTTAATATTT
>NW_013670462.1:21968-26506 GCF_000517525.1 Limulus polyphemus | reverse complement strand
GAATAGTGGAACTGACCGTCACGTTATAACGCCCCAACGGCTGAAAGGGCGAGCATGTTTGATGTGACAAGGATTCGAACCTGGCCATGCAGGGCCACGTTATAAAGATCCCACTATTCGGTTCAAATAACTGGAAAAGCCCTTGTGGCGGCTGTTGCTGCTGGGTGGCTCAGTACTTCAAAATTAGGGACGGCTATACCTGAACTTTAATTGGTCTCTCATCTGACTGTACTGCTCACCTGTCCAAAAAAGATGTTTGAAACTAAATGACAAAATGCTTTACCTGTATCTAACATATTAGAAAGTACGCACTTTGACTTTGCTATGACTGACCAGCACGTGAAAGCGACTAAGCTAAACTTTTAAAATAGCGATGGAAAATCAATAATTTTTTACCTTCGATTACATGATACCAATAAAAATAATGTCTCCTTCTGTTGTGTCCAGCTATAATTTACCTTTTAGACACACATAAAATTAACATCTTATTAATTACATTAATTTAATACTTTAATTACATACAAAAAGTATTCCATTTTCCCTTATGAATAATACATTAAAGGTTTTTTTAATTATCTGGATACACGTGATTTTTTTCATGCGTTCATAATAAAGAGAGTAGTACTTTTTATTTATTTTAAGTCTTTCATGACAAATGCGATTTTAAATATATATATATGTAGTTCAAGATGGATATGTGGAAGATAATTCTTTCTTTTTTATTTCAAACTTTAGTGGTACGATAATTTATTTTGTAACTTGAGTTTTTCAAAATATTTAAAATTTAAACTTAAAAAATAACATAAAAAATTTTAACTTAAAAAATAAAAAAATATAAATTTTTAAACTTAAAAAAATGAAAAAATAATAAATTCTAAACTTAAATTTACTACTTTTCAAAAATGGTTTAGTTACTTTCTGTTTTTTTGTAGTTTCATACTGAAGAGCAGCCTATTATACTACGAAACTGGTTAAATATAAAACAGTTCTATTAAAAAAAGAAAGGATTCAAATTTTCTTATATATATTTGTATATAGAAATAACACATGAAAATTATTTTGAATTCTTTAGGGTTTGTATGGAATTAGGAGTAGGCTACATCTCGTACATTGGCCGAACCTGTTGATACATTAACAGGATTATGGCCGAAAATGTCGTTAACAGCAAGGGTATTCAACTGGTGATTAAATACATTCTAAACATCACAGTATTAAATTCGTATGTGAATTAATTTGTGATATTAAATAGTTATTGCTTATTATAAAACACCAGTTTCAATAATGTAGAGTCTTATCCAAAATGTTTGCATATTTTGTAACAAATAAGATCATCATTATTATTAAGATGGAATACAAATACACTTAGCGTTGTCAAACTGAGAAATGCATGTTATATAAAACATCTACATGTGCAATTTGTATAATGAGACAGGTTATATGGAACGTCATGAATGATTTATAAGAACAGCAAACACTTTTATCAGACACGTGTAGAAAGATGTGTAATCCAGCATTTCAACTATCACAACAAAACTACACCAAAACATATATAATGACAAAACATAGCATCAAATTATTATAAATAGGGTATATAACCTTATATCAGTTCATATTAAACATTAAGTACTTAGTTGGTCGCCAAGCGAACGTGGCATGCTGTCTATGAGGTTATTGATGTAATCTACCATGATTTCATCCCAACTTGTCACTAGAAGGCGCTACACCTCAGCTACAGTAGCTGTTTGAGGTCGTGGTTAGCAATTTTTCGGCTCAGTTCTGCCTAACAATTCTCAATGATATTGCAATCTGGAGATTTTGTTGGCCATGGCAGTCTTTTAACGTCCTCCTGGTCGAGATAATCCTGTACAATACATGCACTTTGGGCAGTGGCATTGTCATCCTGGAACACAAAGTTGTTGCCAAACCTTGCCCTAGTATATGGCAATATATCGTGATGCTTGTAGGAGGCGCCAATGACGTTTCCTTGGAGGATATGAAGAGCAGTTTTCCACCATGATGAACAGCTGCCCAACCATGTACTGCACCACCTCCTGGGGAAAAGACAGTCTTCCCTCATTTTTCTCCAGGCAAACGACGAATACGAATTTTATCTTTTATCTTAGAAACCGTGACGAATTGGTTAGAAATTACTAAGTTTGAAATAAATATCTAATTTACTGTAAGATTTGTTTGTTTCTTTTTTTTGGAGCAAGGCCACCCTGGGATATCTGTTGTGTCCGCCGCGGGAAATCGAACCCCGGATTTTAGCGTTGTAATTCCGTAAACTTTCCTACCGGGGAACTTTACTATAAGGAAATGGTGCGAGGGTTTCATATTCACACTGCTTCTCGTAACTGATGTAATAACAAATTTGTATTGGTGTTAAACCTTCGCAGGGTGAAAAATAATTCCTACACTCACAACATTGCTAAGCGAACACGGCAACAATACACATAATACTTGACGATTACATAACTAAAGATAAGTTTGTTTGTTTTTAATTTAGAACTAAAGCATTATTATTCACACAGTAGCTATTTGATAGCTTTATTTCGATTCCTTTACTATGATTAATTGTAAATGAGTTGAATATAATTGCCTTTAATTGTGTACTAGAATGCGAACCATAAGAACCAAGGTTTGAGCACGCTATATACCGTTAAACACGTTAAGGACTGTCAGTTGTGGTAAGCTATAATTAGCCTGTTTGGTGTAAGGACGTGACGTCATCTATGAATGTAGTTAATGGTAACTTACGTCAAAGATAATAAATGCTCAGTAACAGCGATACTGGGGGCTTGACGTGGTTTGTGAACGACCATTAACATGCCCCCCTTTTTCAAACTATCATCCCACAAAGTTTGGTTGAGAGTGATCCGGTGACTTAGGGATAATTATATAACGGACAGACAAACAAACATATTTTTGTGCTTTTATATATATATAGATAGATAAATTTCAGGATTCTCTAATTATTAGTATTCCAAGTATCTCCTAATTCATCTTGACATTAACCTAACTAATGTTGAGTAAGATTGTTGAAGATTAGTTATCAAACAAATTATTTTAACACATTGAAACAATTTGTCAAGAATATTCAGCTAAGGCGAGTTAAGAAATACAAATATACTAAAACAGGAAAACTGTAGAATGCAGGAACTTCTGATGGAATGTTTGTTGTTCTTTTTGCACTAGCACACACACACACAACACTTACGGTCAAATTAGCATATTAAATGCAACAGTACTTTAAATACAAATTTCTAGAATAATACAAAAAAATCTAATCTCAGACACCAAAATATATAAGCCCACTAGTCTTAAGCCTATCATTTGTTAAGCTTTTATTAAGTTAGGCCTATATTCGTTAAAGAGAGAAATTAACACTGTAACTTATGAACGTTTTTTGCTTTAGTTTAGTTAGGGCTAAAGTTTACCGTACTTAGTATTATCAATAAGGAAAGTTATATTGTTATTCTACGACATAACCTAAGATCTTTTTAAAAACTTTGATAAGCTTTTAATATGTTGTTCTACAAAATGTCTAATAAAATATATTTACATCCGCCTTTTGTTTAGGTTCCTTGAAATGAAGTGCGCGTGCATTTTCAGGACAGACAAAAACCGAATATTATCATGATAAATTATACTGGTTGATATCCGACTGATCTTCCCTTAGGGTTGAGTTTTTTATATTTTCGATAATGCATGGTGTTCACTTTGTCTTATTTTTCGTCGCTATTTCCGCTTCTCTGCCTTAATAGAACACAGTTTAGTAGAACACATTTCAGTAGAACACATTTTAGTAGAACATAGTTTAATAGAACACAGTTCAATAGAGCACAGTTTAGTAGAACATAGTTTAGTAAAACACAGTTCAATAGAACACATTTTAGTAGAACACAGTGTAATAGAACACAATTTAATATAACACAGTTTAGTAGAACACAGTTCAATAGAACATAGTTTAATAGAACACAGTTTAACAGAACACAGTTTAGTAGAACACAGTTTAGTAGAACACAGTTTAATAGAACACTGTTTAAAACACTATTTCTCACACAGTGGACGTTTCTTTTTCTCTTTATTTTTTAAGAAGCTTAGTTCCTTTTTTTTCTCTAATTTCGTTTTTTCCAAACACCTCTTGGTATACTTCTCAACTTTAGATGAACATTGTTTACGTTCTCTGAATCGACGAAGGCTTCACTTGTAGGAACCTAGATTGTTCTTTGGATGTCTACTGAAATCGACTGCTATGTCAAGGATGTAAAATTGATTTTCATGCTCTATGCAACAGCATGATTCTCCTGCTGAATGTGAAGGAACACGTCCCACAACCTTCAGCAATATTGATGGGTTTTTTTTGTTGTTGTTGTTGTTATTTAAATTTTTAATACGATACATAAAAACTAGAAACACTCAACCGTCAATTTTCGTATCAGTGAGCGTATTACAAACTTCTATTGCTTCTTTTTCTAGGCGCCCTCTAGTGACACTGAGTTACGTCTGCGGACTTACAACGCTAGAAACCAGGTTTC
>NW_013670462.1:19175-21012 GCF_000517525.1 Limulus polyphemus | reverse complement strand
CCACCAAATGCAAAGCATCACTTTCTGCGGATGGAGTTTAGGTTTTGGGGTTGGAGGTGGTTTTGTCTAGAACTGAGCCATTGTTTTTGGTGTTTAATATTCGCATATAGAATCCACTTTTCATCACCGGTGACAATTCTGTCCAAAAATGGTTTACGCGCATTACGCGCCAGAAGAAACGAAGCAACGTTTACACGTTGGAAACGATGATCATTGAAGAACTCGTGAGGCACCCAAACACCTTCTTTATGGAGTTTTCCCATATTCTTTAGATGTTTACATATTGTTTCATGAGAGACATGCAATTTCACGGCCATTTCAATAGTGTGTTGCCTTGGGTTAGACTCAACAAGCGTCTTCAGAGCATCAATATCAATTCCAACATGTCGGCCCCTGCCATCACAGTTTTTAAGGCTAAAGTCACCTGAACGAAGTTTGCTGAACCCTCATTGACACTTACGAACGTTCAAAACATTTCCATAAACTTATTTGATATTCTTTGTGGCTACAGGGGCGTTGTTTCCTTTCTTGTATTCAAACAGCATTACATGCCGAATGTGTGTCTCGTCGTGTGCCATCACTACAAGGGATTAGAGTATACTAAACTTTACACATTATATAGGCTACACTAACGTGACGTTTAGGCGGTTCGTTTAACTATTATACGTGATGTACGTTTTTGGGGGGTGGTTAATGAAAGTGTTCCAAAACGCGACATTAATTTCTTGATGACCTAATATATCTCATTATGGCTGTTAAGATATCATTCTAAAGTTATATGGGGATGTTTGACTATTGAACTATGACTAGTTAACCTATTGATAAAAAGAAATTGGTAAATGGCAGGGAAGGAGGGGAAATGGTCATTCATTTTTTATAGCTACTTTTTTTGGAATAACTACCCTAGCAATGGTACTAATATTATAAACGTGACTTTATTTTAATGTTTGAAAATATAAGATGTAATTTGATCCAGGAAAGAGAATTAATGGTTTCTTGTTTTTTTCTTACAATGTATAGTTCTGAATTCCGGCTTAGTTTATGGATGAAATTGGTAGCTGTCCAGTACAATCCTGGAATTTCAGGCTTTCCGAAGTCCGTTTTATTTGTTGCCATTTCAATATATCACGAGTTCTTTAATGACCCGAGTTATTAATTATATATTACTCATATATATTTCTGATATTTATTTTTCTTCTTTGCGAAACACTTTAGATTGGAGATGTACCTACGATCTTTCTTGTTGACAGCTTTCTAATCCATTTCGTTGTTAATAAACAGCTGTGATCATTTTCATTATTTTTCAACAGTCGTGTGATCTTTTTCATTGTTGTTCAACAGACGCATGATTTTTTCGTTGTTGTTAAGCAGTATTGTGATCTTTCTCGTTGTTTTTAAGAAAATATGATATTTGATGTTTTTGAACAACCATGGCAGACTTTTCTTTGTTGTTGGGCAACAGTGTTACATTTTTCTTTGTTGTTGGGCAACAGTGTTACTTTTTCTTTGTTGTTGGGCTACAGTGCTTATTTTTTCCGTGGTTTTAAAAGGGAAGTATTTTGCTAACAGTAAACAAACTTTCAGCTGACTTTAAAGCAGCGTTTTTCTTTTAAAGTTAAATAGGTCTGGAATTTAAAATAGTGTCATTTGTTGAGGAGTTATTCGTCTATGTGTTGCAAACCTTTCCAGCTTGTTTTGTCGCCAGGTTTTATATTCACACGGTAGGATTCTTTGGTCTTTACATATTTTCTGTTGTTTTATTTGTTATTAAACACAAAACTACACAATGAAATATCTGTACTGTATCCTAGGCCCGGCATGGCCAGGTGGATAAGGC
>NW_013670462.1:16072-18697 GCF_000517525.1 Limulus polyphemus | reverse complement strand
AAATTAGGGACGGCTAGCGCAGATAGCCCTTGTGTAGCTTTGCGCGAAATTCAAAAACAAACAAACAAACTGTACTGTATCCACCGCGAGCGTTGAAACCCGATGTTTTAAGAGTTATAAGCCCCCCCCCCCCCCCAGGCTTACCACTTGGCCAGGAAGCCCTTTATGTAGTTTATATATTAGTCCGTAGAATTAATGTTATCCATTAGTTTGTGTTTCCTCCCTAATTATTATAATACAGTAAATTCATCCTTTCATGAGGACTTCAACTTAACCCTTCTTGAATTGTTTAATGGTTTGTTTGTTTGGAATTTAAGCACAAAGCTAAACAATGAGCTATCTGTGCTCTGCCCACCACGGGTATGAATTGTTTAAAGAAACTGAAATACTGAAATTAATAATGGCACTATACATGAATTTAACCTCGCATGACTAGAAGTAAAATTCAGCTTAGAAACAGTTATGATAAATTCCCTTTTTTTTATATTCCTTCTTCAGAATTGGTCAAATATGTAGAGTCTAATCAAATCACTATTCCACAAAAAACCTACTAACTTAAGCTCTAAAATAGAACTACAAGAATAATTTAAATAATGGTAACTTTTTTTTTCCCCAGTCGTTTCGAGTCGTCTCTTCAGAAAATAGCTTATTATACCAGTAGGGCTTGAACATAATACATTTTAATTACAGTAATATTTAATAGGTATACAGTCTTTCTAAGGAATGTTCTCTCGGCTGGTGTTATTCCACTGATTTATGGTTATGTGTTTCGTTCACTTAGCATTTATGTCATCTAAAGAACCTGTGTTGCTTTATACACTTACAAATATTAAAGTGGGCGTGGCTATAATTGAAAGAGATTACTGACATTCTCTAAACGTGTACGTACAAAAATAGACAGATAGAGGGAGTAAACGAAACGGGAGGTCTTCGGAGATATAATAGGCATAGAAAACGTCTTTTGATTTTACTGAACACATTTACAGCCATAAAAAAACGGCAACAAAACTGGCCTTTGTAATAATATCTACATGGTTAGCGAATGGGGGTGAATGTATTGTTTGTTTTGAAGCAAAGCCAAATTGGGTTATCTGTCTGCTGTGTCCACCGCGTAGAATCGAACCCCGGATTTCAGATTTGTAAGTTCCTAAGCTTACCACCGTCCCACTGAGGAATGGGTGAATGTACTCCCATAATATTCAGTTATATGATACGTTCCCCCACCACCTCCTCTCTATATATTATTACTTCTGTTTGCATTAATAGAATTTGTCTCAGACAAGCTAACATCTAATACATTAACTCGCACAAAACGTGATAATATTTCATTCTGTTTTCTAGCAGACTTCAAACTAACTCGAGTAGTGGAAATGGGCAAGGCTCGCCTCTTCAACTTTTCACGCCATTGTAACGTGCATATTATCATTAAGCAACTAGAATCTGAAAGCATGCCACGCCCAGTTGTACGAAAACGGTAATAAATCTCCACGTAAACACACATCACGTAGTTTAAAATGTCGTGACTTTCAGATGAATATTGCCGAAAGATTTTATTCAGTGAACAGATAAAAAACGGTTTTCCTGTGATATTTCACAGTTTTTATGAATTATCAATTCAAAGCGATTTAAAACACGTCCTTCCCAATTGTTTAAAGAAAGAGTATCATTAACCAAATGATTAGGTTTAATTAAACGGTTTATTTAAGTTTAAACTTAATACGGATTCAACGGTTTATTTAAGTTTAAACTTAATACGGATTAAATGGTTTATTTAAGTTTAAACTTAATACGGTGCTGGCCATAGGCGGCAAAAAATAAATTCACCGTATTTACTGTGTTAACCGTATCCATTGAATTCTATTCCCCATTCATAGGGGCACTTCTCTACCGGGTCAAATGTGGGGGGTATGTTCCCCCCAGTGCCCCCTGATTTTGGAACATAAATTCACCATATTTACTGTGTTAACCGTATCCATTGAATTCTATTCCCCATTCATAGGGGCACTTCTCTACCGGGTCAAATGTGGGGTGTATGTTCCCCCCAGTGTCCTCTAGTTTTGCCGCCTTTGATCAAGGGAATACTAATAAAGGAACCTTTAGTGCATGAGAACCCAAACTTTTAGACCACGTGCTGTTTCCAGTCGAAACATGCCAACTTATTTACGTTCCCCCCGTTTCCTTGTAAGTTCCCAGCTTTTTAAAATTAAGTCCACATTACTTAATCCAGTCAAAAACTTGATAAAGGTGTAATGGTCTGTTTGTTGATAAGACACAAAGCTACACGGTGAGCTATCTGTTTTGTGCCCACAACGAATATCGAAATCCAGTTTGTAGGATTATAAGTTTTTATATTTACCGCTGAACTATCGAGGGGCAGTTCAATGGAATTTAACGTTCACATGGAATATATCAAAACCACCTGAACTATTTGTTGGATCTCCAGTATTTTAATTTTAACTGCAGTTCAATGGAATTTAACGTTCACATGGAATATATCAAAACCACCTGAACTATTTGTTGGATCTCCAGTATTTTAATTTTAACTGCAGTTCAATGGAATTTAACGTTCACATGGAATATATCAAAACCACCTGAACTATTTGTTGGATCTCCAGTATTTTAATT